>NC_043014.1:3968927-3991427 GCF_006345805.1 Octopus sinensis
GTTTGAATATCTTCTGTAAACTAGTACAACAGTTTATTGTAACGATAGACATACTTTAAAGAAAATATTAGGTAAAACAATTAAAATTTTATGTTATTTATTGTAATTCACAGACATATTTTCATATGGAACCGAATTTAATTTCTGTTCAATATTTACTGCAAACAACGCAGGTTAATTCTTGGCCATTGACATACGGTGGACATGGCCACGAACCACAAGCAGCCTGAACGAAATATAATAGAGCTCCATTTTCGTTTCTGTAACCAGCTGGATCAGCTTCTGGTGCATAATCCACACACACATATTCATGTCTGCCCTTATGAGCATAATGTTCTGCCATCAAATATCCTGAATATTCAGCTGTCCAACCAGCGTAACACTGTGTCCTGGCTGGTAACATCATAACAACAGCAGGTTGTAGTGTCAAACAGACAGCGCACGGAACGTTGTGATCATGAAGTGATTTAGCGTTAGCAAAAGAAAAGAGTTTATTCGAGTTGTGGGATATTTCATATTCACTGCCATAAATGTAACCACCTTTTTCAACTTCTGTAGTATAATTGGCCCAAATGGGATCGTTAGGTAAACACAACAGATTGCTTCCGCCACCAGTATGGGTTTGATGTTGTCCACCAACCACACCTAGAATTGGTAAGAATATATCAAGTAAAAAAGATATTAAGCAAAATAACGGAAATATTCATTACAATTTGACCCTTAAAAGGAGTCATGTTTAGTCGCGTGTGAACGAATTGTGGTGTATGTGTTAGTGCTTATGTGAGTGTAAGCAGTGTTGCTGTATGCATGAAATCCTAGATGTGCATTTGCATTCTCTTCATATATATATATATATATATATATATATATATATATATATATATATCGAAGTAAGCAAGAAGGATATCCAGAGATAATGCAGTACGATTGTTTCATGCAACTCCATTTAATTGAACAATTCAATCATTGCATTAATTTAAAATATAGAGGAATCTTCAGCTGCACAAATACATAGAATTTAATTAAATTAAAACAGATTGAGACATTAGTATAATTATACCTAAAATCTCCAAGAAGTTAAGGAGATACACAAAGAACTGCTTGTCTCTACTTCAACTTAGAAGTTAATAAAATTATCAAGAAATTTATGAATACTTATGAATACAATAAGTATTCAACAATTTCTATCATTTTGTTATAATATTCTTCTTAATAATCCTTTGGAAAACCCTAAACTTCAACTGTATTCATAGCAACATTGTTTAAAATATTTAACTATAATATATGATAAGACATTCCGTTTCATTGTCAATAGTCTGCCAGTGTGCGACCCCCTTAATTATCAGCTAACATCTTGTTTTAAGTTTTCCCTTACTAAACCTCATGGTATTGCTTATAATGATTCTTGATTTTTTTATAATTATACTAACTAGAATGTATATCTACTCCCTCATCCCTCCCCCTAACAGATACTGCCCCATGCTCTCTCAGCCTTAGATATAGAAAGGATTTTTAAACAATTAAAACTGACCCCATAAAGACAAAAAATCAATGGTAAGTTGAGTCTTCTTGATAATTTTAGTAACTGCTATGCTGAAGTAGAGACAACATGTTCTATGTAATTTCTTGGGGATTTTAGGTATAATTATACAAATGTGTCCATCTGTTCTAATTTCATTAAATGCTACGTCTTTTAGCAGCCGAGGATTGCTCTAAATTTTAAACTGATGTAATGATTGCATTGTTCAATTAACTGGTGTTGCATGAAACGAACGTACTGCATTATCTCTGGATATCATCGTTGCTTATTTTAATTTTAATCACCTTAAGTAACATATTCATCTGAATCAATATATATATATATATATATATATATATATATATATATATATATATATATATATATATATATATTATATATGTAAGTATATGTATATATATGTTGTGTGTATACGGGTAAGTATTTGGGGATACGATGTGGATTATTATGTAAGTTTGCATGGGGATGTGTTTTGCGAGGATGTTAATTGAAGGAGAAAAAGAAAGGAATTCGGTAACGCATGTACTCGTGTTTATCCGAAATGGAAAATGTGTTCACGAGTGAACGGGGATATTTTGGTGATGGAGTCGGCGATCGATAAAGGATACGTGTAGGATTTATAAAGAGCAGATACAGAGCATTTTTAAGGAACGTGAGGTTGATTGGGGAAGAGGTTTGTAGCAGCAGTTTTGAATTGGAAGTTTCGGAATTACCTTACAAAGTTATACTGGATAATTAATGAGGTGATGTGGTGCATGAAAAGAGCAAGGTTTTAGCGATAGGACGATTTCGGTGAGGCGGAGAAGAATAGAAGTGCATTCTGTACTCTGTTGTGTTCTCTCACTAATATTTAGTTTCTCTCTATTTTACTTAATGAATAAAGTCCTTAGCTTTTTCCATCAGTTACAGTATGTGGCTTGTCCAGTCCTCATTCTACATTGTGCGTTCATTTCATTAAAAATTTACAGTCACTGTCATCAATTCTAATAGACTCTATTAAATTTAGCCCACACCTACGATCATTGGGCACTCTAGTTAAAGATAGTCAAGTGGCCACTTTTCAGCTCTGGTAACTCACGTACAATAACACCATCCGTAGCCAGTACACTTTATCACCAGTTTGCGGCCTCGGTATTTGATATCTACAATCCAAAGCTGGTCAGCCTGAAATTCATGATCGCCATGGTGGTTTTCAGTCCAGCCCCTATTTGTAATTTAACGTAGAGATATCTATATTCTGTGGTTAGACAACATCCTTTTCACTTGGTCCGTAGTAGACAACATACAATATTCTGATTTGACCAAATACCTACAAAGAGTAAGCAGTCTTGTTTAGTGTCTGTATAGTCTACAGGTATAGACGTTTGAAACGTGACATATCATAAGAGGATTTGAGAACGTTTATGTTACACAAGCCGACAAAGGGTGAGTGTGTGTGCAAGTGTGTGAGAGAGAGGGTGAGAGAGAAAGAGAGGCAACAAAAAGAGAGAATGAGAGGTATAAAAAGAGAACAAGAGGAAAACAAAAAGAGAATGAGAGGTCAGAAATATAAAGTATACTAACCGTCATATACAAGGTTTGAATAAGGAGGACAAGTTGTTCTGCCCCACCGGGTATACAATGATCCGAGACCGGGTTCTGCGAAATTAAAATGAAATAACGTAGTTTAAAAGAAAGAATTGGGGAATCATTTACAAAGTAGGTTGTTGGATGGGAAGGAATTGATGGAGAAGAGAGAAATATAGAATTAAAGAAAGAACGAGTGAATGAATGAATGTCAGAACGAAAGATGTAAATAATAAGAATAAATTGTAAAGAAAGAAAAAAGACATTTGTCTGTTGAGCCTGTTGTTGACGTTGATGTCAAAGATTTGAGAGATTAATCTCAGAATATCAGAATGTGTATCGGTCTCCGCTAAGAACGGATGTATGTATGATACGTAAACTTGGGTATGAGTATATATACTTCTCAATAGAATATTGATACAACTCAATAGAATAATGATAAAATATTCGCCAGGTGCGAATATTCATCGGTCAATTACAAATATCAGTTTGGAGCTCGGCGCAAATAAGGCCATCATAACTACAATATGAAAATAACAACCATACCGCATCATTTGTCGATTTAGTTAAAAGACATCGCATCCGGATCTCGAGTAGAGGAGTCCGTTCGATAAATGTATAGCACAACACACCCAACACCGGTGCAACCAGCAAGAAGCCTGCAACTTAATCTGTGGTGCGTGAGGTGGGAGCACAAAATTGACGGTCTCAGGAAACCAAAGCAGATCAAGAAGGGAACAACCTTTAATAATTGAGAATTAAAACGTCAAAATTGTTAGATATAATCTGCCTGTAAGATATAATCGGTGTCTCCTCTACAAAATTTCGTTTTTCCGACAGCGTACACTTGGATATAGGCTTGAAACTCCACTACGCAACTGTGGTGCCAACAATATCTGCACAGGTGGGATTAGGATACTCACAATCCCCAGCTTTCGGATTGTATTATGGAGTGAAACTTACTAGGTGTGAGGGTTCACCTCTTGAAGCTAAGGCTGAATATGAAAGACCCCTATGGCTGTTGAAAGTATATGCAGCAAACATCGGCGTCAAATACAAATCCTTCCTAAGCAAATTCACCTCAGCTTTAGATATATTTGGGGTAAAGTCATTTGTCCTGCAAGGTGACTTCAGTGCACACCTTGGCACTGATAACCGTGAGAAGGATTGATTGGAAGGAATGTCGTCAGTGAACTTAATGGAGAGGTCATAGCAGCCTTCTGTGCAGGATACACACTTTCCTCTCTATGGTATATATATTATTTTAAGACAGGGATATCTATAAGGGTGCCTGGTATAGAAATACTTGGTGACAGAGGTTTCTGATTAGGTTCGGTCCTCTTTCACTCTTTGCTGAACGTTCGGGTAAAAGGAAGGGGTGGAGTTGTCCACTCGTCACTACCTAAACGTCTAAAAACCTGAAAATTCCTACAGTCTACCGAACACTGGAAATTGGTAAGTCCAGTGCGACCTACAGAATAGAGTTGGAAGGTGCAGTGGATGCTGGGATCAGAAACCAAAATGTAGAGACCTTTGCATCCAAATTGAGAGTGATCCGCCTCAATGAAGTTCGACATCGAAATGAATTCGTGATTGTATTATTTTTTTCGGCAGGTTCTTCTTCGGTTGAACGCTTATTTGAGCTCAATTCACTTAAAAGTGACAAAGCTGCTGGTGAAAAGACGTTCGCCTTGATATTTTAGAAACCTTAAATACAGATGATATTCTCTGAGTGACCCATGTACGCTAGGTGGATGGGACCTCTGGAAAAAACACCAAGGCAATGGAAATATGGGGTGACAATCACAATTTTTTCAAACAGAGACCAAAGATTGTGTTCTAATTATGAAAATGTCTATTCTAGGTGTCAAGAAAAGATATGTAGGGAAATTGTCGTGCCAAAGGTTACTGTCCTGGACGAACTACACCCGACCTGAAAATCATTCAAAGACAGATCTTCCAGCAAACATTGAAATATTTCCAAGGTATATATGCTGTAAACCACGAAAAGGCACACGATCACGTGCCCTGGGGCATGCTGTGCATGGTTTACCAGGAAGGTGAGTTTGATGGGCAAATACTGGTTGCCATAAAGTACATATGTGGATGTTCAAATGTTTGTATTTATGTAAAAGTCGAAAGTTTTCAACGAGAAGTTTTCACTTAGTTGAGGTGTGCATTGTTAGTGCCCCTTCTCACATTCTTTTTTGTGATCTGGTTGAATATGCGCAGCCATTGTGGTAGAGGTATCCCAATTCATCTCTACGTGATCGGTGGCGTGTGATTTGTAGACGACATGCTGCTACCTGATTCGTCTGATGGTCACGAACAACGTGCACTGAATTGGTTGGCTGCCGAGTACACCAAAGCAGGATTGACAAATACGCACTGTGTAGGAAAGTGGAACATCATTATTTCGGGTCTCTATTCACGAACGATTGGAAGCACAAGAGTGGACAGACTGCTGAATTGTAGTTATAAACGCAGTGAAACGCCAGCTCGGGCATTTGATTCTCAGATGAAGAGGGCATTCATGCTTTTCGTATGCAAGCCGGCTGGGCTCACTCTGAGCACTCTAATGATTTCACAGTGAACGAACCGGCCGACGACTAGAACACTCGGAAAGAGCTCCCTCAGAGGAACCGTGCGGGCCGAAATAATTATCGACGTAGCACTGCATATATACTCATATACGCACAATAAATGGCATTGTATATTAGAGTAACAATTTATTTAGGAATTTATTGTAAAGTAGAATATATTTTGAAGTAAATGCAGGCAAGTGTCTTAGTATATACTATTTTGGACATGTGGATAGTAATGTGGAACTAATTCGAAGTTGGTAAAATTGTAAACCATTAGTTAAGGAGACACGGGTAAAAGACTTTAGCCGTAAAATTAGTTCTTACTTGGTGTGTCATCAGGTTTATCGTCGAGAGATTTCTTGGAGATGAAACGGTTCTGTGAAAAAATAGAAATAGCATCATATAAATAGAACTTCAGGGTATTTATTATCGTTTAAAACTTAAAACAATGCAATAGATGTCAACATATTCGGACTGGTATCATTACCAACACTACCATCTCAACCCCTTAGGAATCTTCTAGAAGGCGCTTTAATCCAGTCAAACGATTTTCTGAACAATATCAGACAATACAACTCTGAATTTCAAATGACATCGTTTGGTGAACCGAAGAAGATAGATAAACATGAATTTACGCCGACGTCAAAGTTCAAGGGCAAGTCTATCCCCTCATTGGTTCTCTGGTACCCGCAAATGAACAACCACAGTTCCTCCAAATTTACTCTATGAGTGATGTAGGACAACAAACCCGACGTGAGGTGTCAAAATTTCCGATGATGGGTCGTGTGAGACACAGCGCACACTGCTGCAAAGGAGAGTATATCCACTGACAGCTTTTCGGTGCGTTCAAAAATCACACAAACCCCACCTCTAATTTTGCATGACAGGTTAGGGCCTGAAACACTCCAAACGGACGCATAGCATGTTGCTTAGTCGAATTAGCCCAGCATTTACTCTACAAATGTTTTGTTGTCAATGTTGCACTTTCCCGTATCACCTGTTTCAAAATGACTGGTATATATTATATACCCACTTTGCCATTTTAATCCCCAGCAATGACGGGTATGTCTGCTAGTACACACACACATACACACACACACACACACACATATTTCTACATATTTATATATATATATATATATTTGTTGGTTGGCATCCTTTCTGTCTCGGGAGACAATGGAGTTGCGCATAAACTAGTCTAGTCCTGCTTTTATATTTCATGTCCTGATACATTTCCTGCTGTGGCTGTGTAGTCCTATCCTGGACAAACACTCCCTCTGGCAGGTACCGCAAATGTAGCGATGACTGTTCCTGGCTGGTTGTAATGCCATAGTCTCTTGTTGACGTCTCTTCTTTTCTCTCCATTTCTCCTCTCTCTCTCTGTCACTCCTTTGTATTCCCTCTTTTACGGTACGTCGCCAGTCTCCACGGTTGCCGGCAACTGCCTCCCAACCGCTAATATTGATGTTGCAGGCCTTCATATCCCTTTTGCAAACATACTTGTAACGTAAGATCGGTCTACCCACAGACCTAGTACCCCTAGCAAGCTCTCCGTAGAGTATGTCCTTTGGGATTCTGCCATCTTTCATACGGCTAACATGCCCAAGTCATCTCATACGTCTTTGTGTGAGGAGTGCAAACATGCTTGGTATTCTTGCTTGCCTGAGGACATCTTTGTTGGGGATATGATTCTGCCATTTGATGCGGAGGATTTTTCGGAGGCAGCGCAGGTGAAAGATGTTTAGGCGACGCCTTTGGCGTGTGTATATCGTCCAGGTCTCACTTCCATACAGTAGAGTGCTGAGTACACATGCCTGGTAGATCTTCATTTTCGTGGTCTTGGTCAGCTTATTGTTGTCCCATGCCCGTTTGGAGAGTTGAGCCATCGCAGCAGCTGCCTTGCCAATGCGTATATTGAGCTCAGCGTCAAGGGATAGGTTGTAGGTGACGGTAGAGCCCAGATAGGTAAACTTCTCCACCTCTTGTAATCTGTGGTCTCCAATATGTATGTTTGGGATGTCCGATGTAGCCTGGCCCATGATGTTGGTCTTCTTAAGGCTGATAGCTAAGCCAAAGTCGTTACATGCTTGCTCAAAACAGTTAATGAGCCTTTTAGAGGGCTTCTTCTGTGTGTGTTACCAGAGCGGCATCATCACCAAATAACATCTCCTTGATCAGGACGTTTCTGATTTTCATCTTGGCACGCAGGCGCGAGAGATTGAACAGATTCCCGTCACTTCTACTATGCAGAAGCACTCCATCATCTGATGTCTGAAAGGCATGTGAAAGTAAGAGCGAGAAGATGCCAAACAATGTAGGAGCGAGGACACAACCTTGCTTTACCCCGTTTTTTATTTGAAAGGCGGCTGATGTTGAACCGTTGTGCTGTATGGTGCCTTGCATGTCATCATGGAAAGACTTGATGATCCTCAGCAGCTTTGGTGGACATCCGATTTTTTGGAGCAGGATGAAGAGGCATGTTCTGCTTACCGAGTCAAAAGCCTTTGTTAGATCAATGAAGGCCATATATAATGGCATTTTCTGCTCTCTGGACTTCTCCTGAAGTTGGCGTATGGAGAATATCATATCGATAGTTGATCTGCTTCTTCTAAAGCCACACTGCGATTCCGGATATATTCGAGAAGCAAGTAGTTGTAGCCTGGCCAGGATAACGCGGGCAAAGGTCTTTCCAACAGTGCTTAGAAGGGATATACCACGGTAATTGTTACAATCACCACGGTCACCTTTGTTTTTGTAAAGCGTAATGATGTTCGCATCCCGCATATCCTGAGGGACTGTACCCTCTTCCCAGCACTAACACAGAAGCTCATGAAGGTGCCGAAGCAGGATGGTGTTTTTGCCGGCTTTGATGATCTCTGAGGGGATGCCGTCTTTTCACGGAGCCTTATTTCTTGCTAGGGAGTCAACAACCTTGGTGAGCTCTGCTATAGATGGCGGACTGTCAAGTTCGCACATGACTGGCAAGATCTTGATGCTCTCGACTGCAGCCTCAGCCACTGTAGTCTCCCGAGTGTAGAGATCCTGGCAGTGCTCCACCCATCTATACATTTGCTTGCCTTGATCCCTGATGAGATCTCCAGTAGTTGATTTCAGAGGGGCTGACTTTGTTGCGGATGGACCGAGGGCCTTCTTCAAACCGCCATACATCCCACAGGTGTCACCCATGTCAGCAGCTGACTGGATACTCTGACAGATTTCCTGCCAATACCTATTTGCACAGCGTCTGGCTGTCAGTTGGGTTTTATTTCGTGCCTTTCTGAGTTCTTCGAGTGACTTTGTAGAAGAGTCACTCTTGTATTGCATCAGAGCTGCACGCTTTGCTTCGATAACTGGCTCCAGCTCTGAGAGCCCAGCATTGAACCAATCTGGGATTTGCCTTTCTCTCATATCGAAAGTATGCTCTCATATATATATATATTTATATAGACACACACACATGTATATATATATAGTTAAATTTAATCCAAACAAGAAAGCACAAAGAAACACAACAACGCGAGGACGTGGAACAAATATAGTATTATTGGACGCTCAGGAAAGAAGGAAAGAAGAAGGGATTAACGTTTCGAGCGGAGCTCTTCGTCGGAAACATACGAGAAGGAAAGATCCAGAGGATGGAAGACAGAGGAAAAAAGATCGCCAACGGTACACACGCCGGCACATTTTGAATGACCGTAAGGAAATGGGTGAAGAAACGTTCTTTCAAAGACAGGAGAGTGGTAGAGGAGGAGGAATGTGTGTGTAAGTGTGGATATGTGCTTGCATGTGTAGATATGTTTTTGCATGCGTGTGTGTGTCTGTGTCTATATGTGTATACGTATGTATATGTGGATACGTATGTGTATGTGTGTGTGCGCGTGGAGGCATATATTATGTGTATGTATATGTATCGGTGTCTATGTGATTTTGTTCATGCGTGTGTGTGAGTGTGTGTGTGGGGGGGTGGAGTTATGTGGGCGCAATGTGCGTTCGTGTGCTTGTGTGCGTGTGTGCGCTTAAGCACGTGAATGTCCGTGTGTGTCTGTACCCATGTGTGTATAAGTGTGTGCGTATCTGTATGAGCATTGTTTGTTAAAGGTATATGTGGGCATCTGTGCTGGTGTGTGAGTATGTATGTGTGTATGTGTGTGTGCGTGTATTGTGTGCGTATGATACATATATAT
Source organism: Octopus sinensis (assembly GCF_006345805.1). Taxonomy (NCBI): domain Eukaryota; kingdom Metazoa; phylum Mollusca; class Cephalopoda; order Octopoda; family Octopodidae; genus Octopus; species Octopus sinensis. The sequence continues at coordinate 3,978,803 of NC_043014.1, forward strand.
ATCTCCGTGATCACCGTGACCGACCAGGCTATCAATTGTTGCTACACATCGCTGGTTACAAAGCACTTCGCTGGCTAAGCGAGCAGGCCAACAGAAGAAAGGGAGAAAGTTGTAGCGAAAGAGTGCTCACAACCTCGTGGAGCCTTAAACACACACAACACCCAGTCTGGAAATCAAAACCGCGATCCTACAACCGTGAGTCCGCGACCCTAAAAATTGGGCCACTGCGCCTCCACACAGACATATATATATATATATATATATAAATACATATCAATATATAGGTATACACGTACACATAAGCATACACACCATAAATATCACAAATAGACGTATCTACTTATACGCATACACACACACAAACGCACACATATATGTGAGTGGACATACACTGTATAGTGTGATTGTTCGTGTACAATTGAGCACGTGTGTCTGTGTGCGTGCGTGCGTATGTGTGTGTGTGTTTGTGTTTATTTGTGCGTGTGTTTGTCCGTGTGTCTGTGTGTATGTATTTACATTCGTTCTTACATATTGTCATATATAAAAACCAACGTGAATTACAGTCAAACATTACGAAATTCACCGATCTACATTGGCACCCGCACGTTTTATTTTCAGTTGGAAAGAAAAGATTAAAAAAAACTCGCCTCACTTCCGTTCCTGATGGAGAGAAATAGATAAATGTGTGTAAATATGTACGTATTTCTATGTGTGCGTGTGTGTGTGTTTGTATGTGTCTGTTTCTGTGCGTGTGTGTAAGTGTACATCTAGATATAATACTTAACACTAATATTAATAGGGCTAAACGTTGCAGCGACAGGGCATGGCCATGCTGGAACCCCACCATTAGATTATTTTCATTACGCACTTATTTCCCTCTCCAGGATTATGTCTGGTGAAAGAGCGATCGGACAGGCGTACAATTCCACCCTTCTTTGTGTTTCCTTGGGATGTGTGTATATATATACATAAATATATATATATATATATATCCATATACATATATATATATATATATATATATATATATATATATATATATATATATATATATATATATATATATAAGAATGAATGTTTTTATATATAATGAACGTGAAATACAGGAAGGGACGAACACGGAACACAGACAAATCATTCGAAGCCTTCAATCTTCAGTCAGACACCGAATCATCATAGCAAATTTCGGCTGTTCAATTCTGATATTTGCTCCAACCCGGCCAGCCCCAAGAAAAAAAACTAAGCTGTAAGCATTAGATTTCTTGGTAGAAGACAGGAATGTGAACGCACAAGACGGATGTGAATACAAGAGACGAAAACGAAATTGAAAACAGTAATGAAAAAACAAAATATATATAACGGTGGTTGTCATACGACTTTAGACCAAATGAGACAAAACAACAACAACATAGCAGCTGGCGTAGAAATAATTACCGTTTCGGTAGCGGGGACACATGTTGGTCGAGATACGAACAGAATGGTTGAAGAAGCAGCAGGTCGCAGGAGAGAGAGAAAGAGAGACAGAGAGAGAGGGAATCAAAGAGGGTGGAAGGCAGGGGACAGAATCAGTGACCAAGAGAGAAGGAGAAAGAAGGGATTAAGGAGGATGGGAGGAAGAGAGGGGAAGAATCGGATGGCGCCAAAAAGTTTGGTAAAGAAGCAATGGCGGGTAGTAAAAGACAGTGTGTATAGAAGTCGTGCAGGGTTTAAAATTGGACAAACAAACGGGGGGGGGGGGGTGCACGTAACGCCGCAATAATATAAGAATGAATGTTTTTATATATAATGAACGTGAAAAACAGGAAGGGACGAACACGGAACACAGACAAATCATTCGAATCCTTCAATCTTCAGTCAGACACCGAATCATCATAGCAAATTTCGGCTGTTCAATTCTGATATTTGCTCCAACTCGGCCAGCTGCAAGAAAAAAAACTAAGCTGTAAGCATTAGATTTCTTGGTAGAAGACAGGAATGTGAACGCATATATATATAGATAGATAGATAGATAGATTGATAGATAGATAGATAGATAGATAGATAGATAGATAGATAGATAGATAGAGAGAGAGAGAGATAGATAGATATGAATGTACATACATACGTAACTATATATGTGTGTATGTATATATGATATGTATATATATATATATATAGATGTAAGTGTGTGTGTGTGTGTGTATAGCACACATAGTGTGTATGTATCTATGTTTTATGTATGTGTCTGTTATTGTCGGACCACTATCGATTCTCAACTGATGTCGGTGTGTTTACGTCCGCGTTACATAGCGGTTCGGCTAGAGATACCGATAGAATGAGCAATAGGCTTACAAAGAATAATTCCTTAAGTCACTTTGTCCTACTAAACGCTGTGCTCTAGCATGGCCGCCGTCAAATGACTGAAACAGGTAAAAGAATATATGTATATACAAACACACACACACACACACACACACACACACACACACATACACATACATATATATATATAGATAAATAGAGAGAGAGAGAGAGAGAGATAGACAGAGAGAGAGAGAGAGATAGACAGAGAGATACAGTGATAGATACACACACGCATACATTTGTTTGTATATATATATCTATATATGTTCACGCACTAATATATTCATATATATGTATATTTATATATACATATATATGTATATTATATATTCAAATATATGTACATGTATATATATGTATGTTTAGGTGTGTGCGCCTGTGTGTTCGTGTGTGATTACGTGTGTGATCTTATGGGTGTGTGTGTCCTCCATAGGAACATGTGTACGTGATTCATGCATACATCCTTACATTCATCCATCCATCCGTACGTACATACATCCACATATTAATACATACATACGTAAATGCATACATACATACATGCATATATAAATACATAAAGACATACATATATTAACACAAAATCCATGACTTACCGTTTTCGATTTCTCTTCCATTTTTCCTATTCTTGAATCTTGATTAAGAATCACGATCGTCAGAACGAGAAGAACCCCAAAAGCTATGAGAGAAGAAATGGAATAACGCTGCGAAATATTCCTGGACAGTTGTGCGAAATCCATTCTGGTGACAGTTGTCGGCCGTAAGTGATACTTCGTGTGGCTTCAACAAAAGATCGAGATGCGAGGTTTAAGCTGAAGACCTGTAACTGAATTCCACGTATTTATTGAGCGCACAACAACCCAGCTCTGGCATAGATCATATCGTAAATTTATGAACCAATGCGATTGGTGGAACTGTAAAAGTGGGCGTGAACTTGTCTGACAGGTTTAATTATTGGAAAGAGATGGTTTGATATTGTCACACAATAATTAGCAAAATATTTTGATGAATGAGAGACACGTGTAAAGTGAAATGATTCCTGTTTCTGGATATATTATGATATATTTATTTACTAATGTTGTTATTTAATTTTATTTGTTATTCTTGGGAAACTGTTTTATTATTCAGTGTGGGAAATATTTCGTTCAACCAACAAATACACAGAAACACACACACACACTGACAAACACACACACACTGACACACACACAAACACTGACACACACAAACACACATACACTCACACACACATACAAACCCTTACTCAAACACACACATACAAACATTGACACACACACACGTACACACTGACATACATACACACACACACACTGACACACACAAACACACTTATATACACAGACACACACACACACACTGACACGCACTAACATACACATACACAAAACTGACACACATACACACTGACACACACACACACTGACACACACACTGAGACACACACACATTGACACACACGTACTGACACACACACACACACACTGACACACACTGACACACACACACACACTGACACATACACACACATACATGCTGACACACAGACTGACACACACACGCACACACAAAACTGACATACACACACACACACATACACACACACAACCACACACACAAACACACACATAGTGACACACACACACACACATATACACACACATAGTGACACACACACACACACACACACACACACACATATACACACACACACACAATCACACACACACAATCACACACACTGACACACACACACACACACACAGAAGGAAAGATGCGGGCACGTACGAGCGACCGCATTTACTGTTGGGGCACAAGGTTGAAGTCAACTCCTCTAGCGAAGTATTTATCAAAGAGAAATACCGAAGGGAGGTAACTCACGACAGACTCCAGCCTGGCGCTCTAATGGCGTCACTTACTCGTTGTTGTTGACTATGTTTAAGTTAAAGCTATGGCTATAAGTTTGTCCAGATATTCCCTTCTTCGGTATTTTCTTTTGATAACGGCTGAACTGGAACCCGATAGGGAGCAGCACTGGACTGATATGCTGTTTTTGCAGCTTTTTGCACAGAATTTGCCTTTAGATTTTGAAATATGCCATTAGCACATTTTAACGAACCTAAAAATTGCTTGTGCCTAATACTGAGCGCTAATACTGTTCACTGGAAACGCCATGTTGAATGTTTCCATATATTCATTTGTCAATTTGCATTTCGTGCTTTCATATTACTTAATTATTATTCTTTTTCTCTAGCCTTTTCACAATCGAGCATTCTTATGGCACGCAATTAATCGGACAAAAAACGTGCTGCCACCCACAGATCCCTCTTTCCACGGATACCTTCGTTTATCTGGCAGCCATTCTACAAACTCCCACATACAAGGAGCAATCATGCTGGGTAGAGTGTGAAAGACTCAACATGTTGCACTGATTCCACCTAATGTATATTTTATAAGTGCTGTTCCTTTCCTTACTAAGTCGTTTATGTGTGTTACAGTTATTGTATTCATGTATCTCGAAGCAAGTTCCTCTTCTGCGAGTTTGATAGTTTTATGTTACAGATGGAGATAATTTGTTGAACTCGATGTTTTGTGGTGTTGCTGTAGATTCGGTTGATGCTGTTCCTGAAGTCTACTCATATTTCTTGGTGGTTTCATATTTTATTTTGGCACATCAGTTTTCAGGGAACGATGAGAGGCTGCGTGTGTAATGTGATGCAAGGCTGTGTATGTGTGTGATTTTTGTAGAAGAGTGGGAATATGTGAATGTAGGTTGAAAATAGTTAATCGTGGGACGTGTACTTGTACCCATTTCGAAAGCGTTTCGTGAAAATTTCAATGTGTTAGTAACCTGACAACTCGTTAGGTAGTCAACATTTTGTGGTATTTCTTCAGTGGATATCAAATATCCTTTATTAGGTAATATCCGCGATTGGATTGCAGAGATTTCATCGCATCGATTGTAGTTACAATGATACGTATGGGAGTAATTTAGTGATGTTAGTTATAAGCTTTTTTCGTGTTTTCTGAAGATTGATCATGAAAGGGTGATATATTTGTACGGAGGTGTTTCATTTGGGGATTGTTTTCATTTTAAGACGGAATACAACACACATTTAATCGAATCATCATTTTATTTCAACTTTGAAATGTGATAAACTGAACCTCATACAATGTATTCTAGAATCATTCCCTGAGGATTACATCGTACTGTTAAGCTATTTGTCACATTCTATGACGTCTCTGTTGTTTCGTTTTGAATATTTTCTGAAAACTTGTAGCAGCAATTTATTTAACGATATATATTAGTCGTATAAAATTTTGCGAAACACAATTACAAGAAACGTATATGTTGCTTTATTATATTATATTTTATGATTCGCCGACATAAATTTTCATATAGAAACGAATGTAAATTTCTATTCAATATTTACTGCACACAACGCAGGTTAATTCTCGACCATTGACATACGGTGGACATGGCAATGAACCACAAGCAGCCTGAACGAAATATAATAGAGCTCCGTCTTCGTTACTGTAACCCGCTGGATCAGCTTCTGGTGCGTAGTCCACACACACATATTCAAGTCTGCCCTTATGATCATGACGCGCGGTCATCAAATATCCTGAAAATTCAATCGTCCAACCAGGGTAACAGCGTGTCCTAGCTGGTAACATCATTACAACAGCAGGTTGTCGTGTCAAACAGACAGCGCACGGAACGTTGTGTTCATAAATTGATTCAGCGTTAGCAAAAGAAAAGAGTTTATTAGTTGGGTATAATTCGAATTGATATTCACTGCCATAAATGTAACCACATTTTTCTACTTCTGTCGTATAATTGGCCCAAATGGGATCGTTAGGTAAACACAAGAGATTACTACCGCCACCTGTGTGGTCAAAGAATTGTCCACCAACCACACCTAGAATTGGTAAGAATAAATCAAATAAAAAAGATGTTAAGCAAAATTATATATGAAATAACGGAAACATTCATTACAATTTGACCCTTAAAAGAAGTCATGTTTAGCCACGTGTGAACGAATTGTGGTGTATATGTTAGTGTTTATATGAGTTTAAGCTGTGTGTTGGTGTATGCTTGAGATCATAGCTGTGCATTTGCATTCTCTTCATATATATATATATATATATATATATATATATATATATATATATATCGAAGTAAGCAACAAGGATATCCAGAGATAATGCAGTACGATTGTTTCATGCAACTCCATTTAATTGAACAATACAATCATTACATCAATTTAAAATATAGAGGAATCTTCAGCTGCACAAATACATAGGATTTAATTCAATTAAAACAGATTGACAAATTAGTATAATTATACCCAAAATCTCCAAGAAGTTAAGGAGATACACAAAGAACATGTTGTCTCTACTTCAGCATAGTAGTTAATAAAATTATCAAAAAATTTATGAATACTTATGAATAGAAAAAATATTCAACAATTTCTATCCTTTTGTTATAATATTCTTCTAAATAATTCTTTGGAAAACCCTAAACTTCAACTGTATTCATAGCAACATTGTTTAAAATATTTAACTATAATATATGATAAGACCTTCCGTTTCATTGTCAATTGTCTGCCAGTGTGCGACCCCCTTAATTATCAGCTAACACCTTGTTTTAAGTTTTCCCTTACTAAATCTCATAGTATTGCTTACAATAATTCTTGAATTTTTATGACTATACCAACTAGAATGTCTATCTACTGCCTGAGCCCTCCCCCTAACAGATACTGCCCTATGTTCTCTCAGGCTTAGATATACAAAGGATTTGTAAATTAGTCTATAAATTAAAACTGACCCCATAAAGACAAAAAATCAGTGGTAAGTTGAGTCTTCTTTATAATTTTAGTAACTGCTATGCTGAAGTAGAGACAACATGTTCTATGTAATATTTTGGAGATTTTAAGTATAATTATACAAATGTGTCCATCTGTTGGAATTCAATTAAATCCAACGTATTTTGCAGCTGAAAATTGCTCTAAATTTTAAACTGATGTAATGATTGCATTGTTCAATTAAATGGAGTTGCATGAAACGAACGTACTGCATTATCTCTGGATATCATCGTTGCTTATTTTAATTTTAATCACCTTAATTTGAAATTGTATGGATAATGTCGTACTAAATTCTGGAGGATCAACTTAAGTGCCATATTCATCTGAATCAATATATATATATTTTATATATATATATATATATAATATATATGTAAGTATATGTATATATATATATGTTGTGTGTATACGGGCAAGTATTTGGGGATATGACGTGGATTATTATGTAAGTTTGCATGGGGAAGTGTATTTGCGTGGATGTTAATAGAAGGAGAAAAAGAAAGGAATTCGGTAACGCATGTACTCGTGTTTACCCGAAATGGAAAAGGTGTTCACGAGTGAACGGGGATATTTTTGGTGATGGAGTCGGCGACCGATAAAATATACGTATAGGATTTATAAAGAGCAGATTCAGAGCATTTTAAAGGAATGTGAGGTTGATTGGGGACGCAGCTTGTAGCAGCAGTTTTGAATTGGAAGTTTCGGAATTACCTTACAAAAATATCCTGGATAATTAATGAGGTGATGTGGTGCATGAAAAGAGCAAGGTTTTAGCGATAGGACGATTTCGGTGACGCGGAGAAGAATAGAAGTGCATTCTGTACTCTGTTGTGTTCTCTCACTAATATTTAGTCTCTCTCTATTTTACTTAATGAATAAAGTCCTTAGCTTTTTCCATCAGTTACATGTGGCTTGTCCAGTCCTCATTCTACATTGTGCGTTCATTTCATTAATCGTTTACAGTCACTGTCATCAATTATAATAGACTCTATTCAATTTAGCCCACACCTACGATCATTGGGCACTCTAGTTAATGATAGTCAAGTGGCCACTTTTCAGCTCTGGTCACTCACGTACAATACCACCATCCGTAGCCTGGACAATTGATCACCAGTTAGCAGCCTCGGTATTTGATATATACAATCAAAAGCTGGTCAGCCAGAAATTCTTGATCGCCATGGTGGTTTTCAGTCCCGCCCCTATCTGTAATTTAACGTAGAGATATCTATATTCTGCGGTTAGACAACATCATTTTCATTTGGTCCGTAGTAGATAACATATAATATTCTGATTTGACCAAATACCTACAAAGGAGTAAGCAGTCTTGTGTAGTTTTTGTATAGTTTACAGGTATAGACGTTTGAAACGTGACATATCGTAAGAGGATTTGAAAACGTTTATGTCAGACACCCCGACAAAGGTGAGTGTGTGTGCATGTGCGTGAGAGAGAGGGTGAGAGAGAAAGGGAGGCAACAAAAAGAGAGAATGAGAGGTATAAAAAGAGAACAAGAGAAAGACAAAAAGAGAATGAGAGGTCAGAAATATAAAGTATACTAACCGTCATATACAAGGTTTGAATAAGGAGGACAAGTTGTTCTACCCCACCGGGTATACAATGATCCGAGACCGGGTTCTGTGAAATTAAAATGAAATAATGTAGTTTAAAAGAAAGAATTGGGGGATCATTTACAAAGTAGGTTTTTGGATGGGAAGGAATTGATGGAGAAGAGAGAAATATAGAATTTAAGAAAGAACGAGTGAATGAATGAAAGTCAGAACGAAAGATGTAAATAATAAGAATAAATTGTAAAGAAAGAAAGAAGACATTTGTCTGTTGAGCTTGTTGGTGACGTTGATGTCAAAGATTTGAGAGATTAATCTCAGAATATCAGAATGTGTATCGGTCTCCGCTATGAACGGATGTATGTATGATACGTAAACTTGGGTATGAGTATATATACTTCTCAATAGAATAATGATAAAACTCAATAGAATAATGATAGAATATTCGCCATGTGCGAGTATTCATCGGTCAATTACAAATATCAGTTGGAACTCGGCGCAAATAAGGCCATCATAACTACAATATGAAAATAACAACTATCCCGCATCATTTGTCGATTTAGTTAAAAGATATCGCATCCGGATCTCGAGTAGAGGGGTCCGTTCGATAAATGTATAGCACAACCCACCCAATACCGGTGCAACCAGTAAGAAGCCAGCAACTTAATCTGGGGTGCGTGAGGTGGGAGCACGAAATTGACGGTCTCAGGAAATCAAAGCAGATGAAGAAGGGAACAACCTTTAATAATTGAGAATTAAAACATCAAAATTGTTAGATATAATCTGCCTGTAAGATATAATCGGTGTCTCCTCTACAAAATTTCGTTTCTCCGATAGCGTACACCTGGATATAGGCTTGAAACTCCACTACGCAACTGTGGTGCCAACAATGTCTGCACAGGTGAGATTAGGATACTCTCAATACCCAGCTTTCGGATTGTATTATGGAGTGAAACCGACTAGGTGTGAGGGTTCACCTCTTGAAGCTAAGGCTGAATATGAAGGACCACTGTGGCTGCTGTAAGTATATGCAGCAAACAGCGGGGTCAAATACATATCCTTCCTAAGCAAATTCACCTCAGCTTTAGATATATTTGGGGTAAAGTCATTTGTCCTGCCAGGAGACTTCAGTGCACACCTTGGCACTGATAACCGTGAGAAGGGTTGATTGGAAGGAATGTCGTCAGTGAACTTAATGGACAGGTCATAGTAGACTTCTGTGCAGGATACACACTCTCATCTCTTTGGTATGGATATTATTTTAAGACAGGGATATTTATAAGGGTACCTGGTATAGAAATTCTGAGAGATTTCAGTCATCTTTCACTCTTTGATGAACGTTCGGGTTTTGACTACCTAAATGTCTGAAAACCTGAAAATTCCTACAGTCTGCCGAACACTGGAAATTGGTAAGCCGTGGATGCTGCGATCAGAAACAAAAATGTGTAGACTTTTGCATCCAAATTGAGAGTGTCCCTCCTAAATTAAGTTGGATATCGAAATACATTCGTGATTGTATTATTTTTTTCGGTAGGTTCTTCTTCGTTTGAACGCTTATTTGAGCTAAACTCACTTAAATGTGATAAAACTGCTTGTGAAAAGCATGTTCGGTTTGATATTTTAGAAGCCATAAATACAGATGGTATTCTCTGAGTGTCCCATGTACGCTAGGTCGATGAGGCCTCTGGAAAAACACCAAGGCAATGGTAATATGGGGTGACAATCACAATTTTTTCAAACAAAGACCAAAGAGTGTGTTCTAATTATAGAAAAGTCTAAACTAGATTTCAGGAAAAGATATGTAGGGAAGTTATCGCGCCAAAGGTTACTGTCCGGGACACAGTACACCCGACCAGAGAGTCATTCAAAGACAGATCTTCCAGCAAACGTTGAAGCATTTCCAAGAGGAATACGCTGTAAACCACGAAAAGGCACATGATCACGTGCCCTGAGGGATGTTGTGGATGGTTTACCAGGAAGGTGAGTTTACTGCGCAAATACTGGTTGCCATAAAATATTTATATGGATGTTAAAATGATTGTATTTATGTAAAAGTGGAAAGTTTTCAACGAGAAGTTTTCACTTAGTTGAAGTGTGCATTGTTAATGCCCCTTCTCACATTCTATTTTGTGATCTGGTTGAATATGCTCAGCCATTGTGGTAGAGGTATCCCAATTCATCTCTACGTGATCGGTCGACTGTTATTTGTAGACGACAAGCTGCTACCTAATTTGTCTGATTGTCACCAACAACGTGCACTGAATGGGTTGGCTGCCGAGTACACCAAGGCAGGATTGACAAATATGCACTGTGTAGGAAAGTGGAACATCATTATTTCGGGTCTCTATTCGCGAATGATTGGAAGCACAAGAGTTGACAGAATGCTGAATTGTAGATATAAACGCAGTGATGCGCCAGCTCGGGCATTTGATTCTCAGATGAAGAAGGCATTCATGCTTTTCGTATGCAAGCCGGTGGGCTCGCTCTGAGCACTCTAATGTTTTCACAGTGAATGTACCGGCCGACTAGGACACTCGGCAAAGAGCTCCCTCAGAGGAAACGTGCGGGCCGAAACAATTCTCGACGTTGCACTGCATATTTTATTTATTTGTTTTTTATTTATTAAATTTGGCTCAAAAGCAAATAGCAAGGCCATGTAGGGGGACATGGAGTTAAGTACAGGGTGGTGTTCATGTGAAGAGTTCAGGCCACTTGAGGTCCAGGGAGGCTTTGAACAAAGCGGTCGTCGGCATCTTCACCATCTCTTCTGGCAGCTTGTTCCACGGATCGGCAACCCGGACGGAGAACGCTCCTCTCCTTCGACTGAGACGAAATCGTCGCAGGTAGAGCTTTTCGGAATGACCCCGCAGCCGACGCTCATATATATACTCATATACACACAATAAATGGCATAGTATATTAGAATAACATTATATTTAGGGAATTCTTGTAAAGTAGAACATATTTTGAAATAAATTCAGGCAAGTGTCTGAGTTTATATTATTGTGGATATATGGATAGTAATGTGGAACTAATTCAAAGTTGGTAAAATTTTAAATCATTAGTTAAGGAGACACGGGTAAAAGACTTTAGCCATAAAATCAGTTCTTACTTGGCGTATCATCAGGTTTATCGTCGAGAGATTTCTTGGAGATGAAACGGTTCTGTGAAAAAATAGAAATAGCATCATATAAATAGAACTTCAGTGTATTTATTATCGGACAGGTATCATTGCAGACACTACCATCTCAACCCCTTAGGAATATTCTAGAAGGCGCTTCAATCGAGTCGAACGATTTTCTGAACAATATCAGACAATAAAAATCTGAATTTCAAATGACATCGTTTGGTGAATCTAAGAAGATAGATAAACATGAATTTACGCCGACGTGAAAGTTCAAGGGCAAGTCTATCCCCTCATTGGTTCCCTGGTACCCGCGAATGAACAACCACCGTTCCTCCAAACTTACTCTATAAGTGATGTAGGACAACAAACCCGACGTGAGGTGTCAAAATTTCCGATGATGGGTCGTGTTAGACACAGCGCACACTGCTGCAAAGAAGAGTATATCCACTGACAGCTTTTCGGTGCGTTCAAAAATCACTCAAACTCCACCTCCAATTTTGCATGACAGGTTAGGGCCTGAAACACTCCAAACGGACGCTTAGCATGTTGCTTAGTCGAATTAGCCCAGCATTTACTCTACAAATGTTTTTTTGTCAATGTTGCACTTTCCCATATCACCTGTTTCAAAATGACTGGAATATATTATATACCATCTTTGCCATTTTAAACCCCTGCAATGCCGGGTATGACTGCTAGTACACACACA
>NC_043014.1:3998927-4034580 GCF_006345805.1 Octopus sinensis
GTGTGTGTAACACTCTCTGTTTGGCCCTCGAATTAATATTAATTTGAAATAAGCTACAAAATAAATCTTACAGCCATGTCAGATTTCAACAAAGCCCCATAATTTTTCCTATTGTAATGGCGGGTTGCTTATTTAGCTGCGCATGCTCTGTACAGCTTAAACACATGGCGGTCGTTTTAACTGTCTAATTATGCCGCTGAATAAAAAGATGAATTTGAAGATCTACCAGCGTCCGTATTCTCTGCAATTGTTTACGATTTACAACCAAGAAAATATTTGTAATCTAGAGAAGCGAATGCAGATTTACCCATCAGACTAATAATAGTGGGATAGTAAACATTAATAATCTTTAATCTTTATTGCAGCTTGATGTTGTTAACCGAACCCTTCGTTTATCTAACAAATATTCGACACACTCCAACATACTGTCATGAATCCTATTGGATATAACGTGACGGTCACAACATCTCAGCCTTCTTACACACAGCATCCGTGCTTGCCCTGACTATATTTGCTCTCTTTACTCTCACTTTTATGGGTGTTGTATTCGTTTCGCATGAAATGTATTCAGCTTCTAGGATCCATCCTTTCTTCGGTTCTGGTATGTTTACGTAGATGAGTGAAAGAAATCGTCGTATTTGATGTTCTCTGCTGCTGAAATGAGACAATTTTTCTGGTTGATTTCCTTTCTCATTCTTGTATATCAGCGTTTAGTGTATGATGTGTATGTTGTGAGCTTAGAGTTTCATTTTGTCATAATTTGTGGAGAGGTGGGAAGGTTGTGATTTAGATTTAGGTTATAAGTTATGAGGTAAGAATGGAACGGAAAGCTTCCCTGATTAATAAAGGCAAATAAAATGGTTTGTGTAGAAGTAATTGGTTGTTGTTTTTGAAGCGATCATGTGTTTTCTGAGTTAAATAATGTGGTGGTTCTTTGTCATTGTCAGATTCCGAGTTGTAATTTCAAAAGCAAGATGTCTGAGATAGTAGCGTCGAGTATTAGATGAAAAGCTGATATAATTCTATGGTGGTACTTTATTTGGGGTTTTGTTGAATCATGAGACAGAAGACAAAATACTGTTAAACAAAATAACATTTTATTTCAACGATAAGTTTGATAAACTGAAATCTTACAAAATGTTTTCTAGAATCATTCCGACAGATTTAGATTTTTCTTGTTTTTGAGGATATTTCTGGCATTCTACGTCGCCTCTTTTGTATTGTTTGAATATCTTCTGTAAACTAGTACAACAGTTTATTGTAACGATAGACATACTTTAAAGAAAATATTAGGTAACAAAATTGAAAATTTTATGTTATATATTGAAATTCACAGAGATATTTTCATATGGAACCGAATTTAATTTATATTCAATATTTACTGCATACAACACAGGTTAATTCTTGACCATGGACATACGGTGGACATGGCCATGAACCACAAGCAGCCTGAACGAAATATAATACAGCTCCATTTTCGTTTCTGTAACCAGCTGGATCAGCTTCTGGTGCATAGTCCACACACACATATTCTAGTCTGCCTTTTTCTGCGTGAAGACTGGACATCAAATATCCCGAATACTCAGCTGTCCAACCAGGGTAACACTGTGTTCTGGCTGGTAACGTCATAACAACAGCAGGTTGTCGTGTCAAACAGACAGCGCACGGAACGTTGTGATCATGAAGTGATTTAGCGTTAGCAAAAGAAAAGATGGTATTGGTGTCGTAATCCTGTAGTTGATATTCACTGCCATAAATGTGACCACCTTCTTCAACTTTTGTAGTATAATTGGCCCAAATGGGGTCGTTAGGTAGACATAAGAGATTACTTCCGCCACCTGTGTCGTCGTACCATTGTCCACCAGCCACACCTAGAATTGGTAAGAATAAATCAAGTAAAAAAGATATTAAGCAAAATTATATATGAAATAACGGAAACATTCATTACAGTTTGACCCTTAAAAGGAGTCATGTTTAGTCACGTGTGAACGAATTGTGGTGTTAGTGTTTATGTTAGTGTTTATGTAAGTGTAAGCTGTGTGAGTATGAGATCGCAGTCGTGCGTTTGTCTTCTCTTCATGTGTGTGTGTGTGTGTGTTTGCGTGTCTTTGTGTTTGTGTGTGTGTGTGTGTGTGTGTGTGTGTGTGTGTACGGGTAAGTATTTGTTGTTGTGATGTGTTTTGCTTGGAGTAGATGTTTGTGTGTGGATGTCAATAAACGGAGAAAGGAAAGGGATTTTGTAACGCATGTGGTCGTGATTTCCCGAAATGGAAAAGATGTCTTTCACGTTTGAACGGGAAAATTGTTGGTGATGGGAATTGCATGTGGTTTGAGTAGAACAATACGAGAGACGGCGAGATGCAGAGAACTGGTGGGTAAGAGGGGATGAAATACTGTTTAGCCGACCATACGGGCGTGGCTGGCTATATCCATCGGTTTGTCTCGGACAAGTCAGGCTTTCCACGAGACGGAACTACCACATACTATAATATTATGATCACACAGATTTTATTTCATGCAAAGCATGAACTGAAGTGGGGTAAATTTTGAAGCTCATTGATGGCGTAGTGCTTAAGATGAATGGACAGTGATGTCGGCAACCGATAAAGGATATGTGTAGGGCTTATAGGGAGCAGATTCACAAAGGATGCGAGGTTGGTTGGAGAAGATGTGGGAAGCTTTGGATTGGAAGTGTCCGCGTTACTTTACAAAGATATACTGGACAATTAATGAGGGGAGGTGGCGCATGAAAACAGAAAGGTTTGAGGGATAGGACGATTTCGGTAAGGCGGAGAAGAATAGAAGTGCAATATGTACTAACTTGGGTTCACACAGTGGTACTTGGTCCCTCAATATTTTGCATAATACATACAGCCCTTAGTTAGCTTTGTCCATTAGTTACAGTGTGTGGTTTGTCCAGTCCACATTGTACATTCTCCGTTCATTTCATTAACCATATACATTCATTCATCAATTCTAAGAGGCCTTGTTCAATGTAGTCTATAACGACAATCAATAGACACTCTAGCTAATGATAGTCAAGTGGCCACTTTTCAGCTCTGGTCACTCACGTACAATACCACCATCCGTAGCCAGTACACTTGATCACCAATTAGCTGCCTCGGTATTTGATATCTACACTCCATACAAGTCAGCCAGGAGTCCTTGATCGCTAAACTGGATTCCAGTCTAGTCCCTATCTATAATTTAACGTAGAGATATCTATATTCTGTAGTTAGACAACATCCTTTTCACCTGGTCCGTAGTAGACAACATTTAAAATTCTGATTTTACAAAATATATACAAAGGAGTAAGCAGTCTTGCGCAGTCTATATAGGGTCTATAGGTATCGTTTAAAACGTGATATATCACATGATTTGCTTGCGTGTCCGTGTGAGAAACGGAAAGAGAGGGGGCGGCAGAAAGAGAAAATGAGAGGAATAAAAAGAGAAGAAGAGAAAGATAAAGAGAGAAAGAGTGAACAGAAGTATAGTTTATACTAACCGTCATATACAAGGTTTGAATAAGGAGGACAAGTTGTTCTGCCCCACCGGGTATACAATGATCCGGGACCAGGTTCTGTGAAATTTAAAATGAAACAATTAAGTATAAAAGAAAGAATTCTTGAATCCTATACAAAGGAAGTTGTTGGCTTAGAAGGAATTGATAGAGGGGAGAGAAATTTAGAATTTAAGAGAAAAAGAATGAGTGAATGAATGAAAATCAGAATGAAAGAAGTAAATGATTTGCTAAGAATAAATTTTAAACGAAGAAAATTAGTCATTTGTCTATTGAGCCTGTTGTTGATGTTGATGTCAACGAATTGAGAGATTAATCTCAGAATATCAGAATGTTTATTTGTCTCCTTAAGAACAGATGTTTGTTTTGTAGTTGAACTTGGATGTGAGTACATATATATATTTGTGACCATAAAAATGATAAAGTTCTCCTTTTATAGATATGTTGGCTATATTATCAATTCTTGGCACCTGATTGGTCAATTACAAATATCAGCTTGGTGTTTGGGCGCGAAGAGAGTTCGTTTCCTGCCAGAAGACTAGTATGGCCACCCCATTAAGGTGTGTGACGTCATTCCACACAATCTATACTTCTTGCGGTTATCAGCGCCAAAGTGTGCACGGAAGTCTCCTTGTAAGACAAATGACTTTACCCCAAATATATCCAAAGCTGCATCCCACTTCCGCCTGTGCTGACATAGTTGGCACCACACCTGCACGGTGGAGTTTCCAACCTACTTCCAAGTGTACGCCTCCGAAGTAACGAAGCTTTCTTGAGGAGACACCGATTATATATAACAGGCAGCGTTTTGTACCGTCCGGGTTTGACAATCTTATTTCTTAATTATGAACTGTTGATCCCTTCTGGAACTGCTTCGGGGTCCTGGAACACGCATATTTTGTATTCCCTTCCAATGCATCACAGATTAAGTTTGGTGGAGACTGCAATATATTTCCCGAATGGGCACGTCCCCTCATGATCCGGAGGCAACTGCTTTGATCCCTCTCGATGGATGACGGGGTACGGCTATTCCTTGGAGCCCTTATCGTACTGTAAGTATATGCAGCAAACAGCGAGGTCAAATACAAATCCTCCCTAAGTAAATTCACCTCAGCTTTAGATATATTTGGGGTAAAGTCATTTGTCCTGCAAGGAGACTTCAGTCCACACCTTGGCACTGATAACCGTGAAAAGGATAGATTGGAAGGAATGTCGTCAGTGAACTTAGTGGAGAGGTCATAGCAGGCTTCTGTGCCGGATACACACTCTCCTCTCTATGGTATAGATATTATTTTAAGACAGGGATATTTATAAGGGTGCCTGGTATAGAAATACTTGGTGACAGAGGTTTCTGATAGAGTTCGGTCATCTTTCACTCTTTGCTGAACGTTCGGGTAAAAGGAGGGGTGAATTTGTCAACTCGTCACTACTTAAATGTCTGAAAGCCTGAAAATCCCTACAGTCTGCCGAACACTGGAAATTGGTAAGTCTAGTGCGACCTACAGAATACAGTTGGAAGCCGCAGTGGATGCTGGGATCAGAAACAAAAATGTGGAGACTTTTGCATCCAAATTTAGAGTGACTCTCCTGAATGAACTTGGACATCGAAATGGATTCGTGATTGTATAATATTTTCGGCAGGTTCTTTTCGGTTGAACGCTTATTTGAGCTCAATTCACTTAAAAGTGATAAAACTGCTGGTGAAAAGCAGGGTCGGCTTGATAGTTTAGAAAACTTAAATACAGATGGTATTCTCTGAGTGACCCATGCATGCTAGGTGGATGGGACCTCTGGAAAAAAACACCAAGGCAATGGAAATATGGGGAGACAATCATAATTTTTTCAAACGGAGACCAAAAAGTGTGTTCTAATTATAGAAAAGTCTACACTAGATATCAGGAAAAGATACGTAGGGAAATTATCGTGTCCGGGACGCAGTACATCCGACCAGATAGTCGTTCAAAGACAGATCTTCCAGCAAACAGTGAAGCATTTCCTGTAGGAATACGCTGTAAACCATGAAAAGGCACACGATCACGTGCCCTGGAGCATGTTGCGGATGGTTTACCAGGAAGGTGAGTTTACTGGGCGAAAATTTGTCGCCATAAAATAATTATATGGATAATCAAATGATTGTATTTATGTAACTGTCGAAAAATTTCAACGTGAAGGTTTCACTTAGTTGAAGTGTGCATTGTTAGTGCCCCTTCTCACATTCTTTTTTTGTGATCTGGTTGAATATGCGCAGCCATTGTGGTAGAGGTATCCCAATTCATCTCTACGTGATCGGTCGACTGTTATTTGTGGACGACATGCTGCTACCTAATTTGTCTGATGGTCACCAACAACCTGCATTGAATGGGTTAGCTGCCGTGTAACGCAAGGTAGGATTGACAAATATGCAATGTGTAGGAAAGTGGAACATCATTATTACGGGTCTCTATTCACGAATGATTAGAAGCACAAGAGTGGACAGAATGCTGAATTGTAGATATAAACGCAGTGAAGCGCCAGCTCGGGCATTTGATTCTCAGATGAAGAGGGCACACCATGCTTTTCTTATGCAAGCCGGTGGGATCGCTCTGAGCACTCCAGTTTTTTCACAGTGAACGTACCGGCCGCCTCGGACACTCGGTGAAGAGCACCCTCGGGGGCACCGTGTGGGCAGAAACAATTCTCGACGTAGCACTGCAGATATACTCTTATATACACAATAAATGCCATAGTATAATGAATAACATTTCATTTAGGAAATTATTGTAAAGTAGAACATATTTTAAAATAAATTCAGGCAAGTGTCTTAGTATATATTATTGTGGACATGTGGATAGTAATGTGGAACTAATTCAAAGTTGGTGAAATTATAAATCATTGGTTAAGGAGACACGGGTAAAAGACTTTAGCTATAAAATTAGTTCTTACTTGGTGTGTCATCAGGTTTATCGTCGAGAGATTTCTTGGAGATGAAACGGTTCTGTGAAAAAATAGAAATAGGATCATATAAATAGAACTTCAGGGTATTTATTATCGTTTAGAACTTAAAACAATGCAATAGATGACAACATATACGGACAGGAATCATTGTCAACACTACCATCTCAACCCTTTAGGAATCTTCTAGAAGGCGCTTCACTCCAGTCGAAGGATTTTCTGAACAATATCAGACAATACAAATATGCATTTCAAATGACATCGTTTGGTGAATCTAAGATAGATAAACATGAATTTACGCCGACGTCGAAGTTCAATGGCAAGTCTATCTCCTCATCGGTTCCCTTGTACCCGCGAATGAACAACCACAGTTCGTCCAAATTTTCTCTATGAGTGATGTAGGACTACAAACTCGACGTGAGGTGTCAAAATTTCCGATGATGGGTCGTGTTAGACACAGCGCACACTGACAGCTTTACGGTGCGTTAAAAAATCACACAAACCCCACCTCGAATTTTGCATGACAAGTTAGGGCCTGAAACACTCCAAACGGACGCATAGCATGTTGCTTAGTCGAATTAGCCCAGCATTTACTCTACAAATGTTTTGTTGTCAATGTTGCACTTTCCCATATCACCTGTTTCAAAATGACTGGAATATATTATATACCAACTTTGCCATTTTAATCCCCAGCAATGTCAGGTATGTCTGCTTGTACACACACACAAACACACACACACACATATTTCTACACACACACACACACATATATATATATATATATATATATATATATATATATATATATATATATATGTATATATATACATGTATAAATATAGATAAATTTAATCCAAACAAGAAAGCACAAAAAACAACAATGCGAGGACGTGGAACAAATATAGTATTATTGGACGCTCAGGAAAGAAGGAAAGAAGGAGGGTTTAACGTTTCGGGTGAGACTCTTCGTCGGAAACATACGAGAAGGAAAGATCCAGAGGAGAGAAGACAGAGTGGAAAAAATCGCCAACAGTACACCCGCGGTCACATTTTGAATGACCGGAAGGAAATGGATGAAGAAAAGTCCTTTCAAAGACAGGAGGGAGGTAGAGGAGGATGAATGTGTGTGTAAGTGTGGATAAGAGCGTGCGCGGAGGTCTGCGTGTTCGTGTGTGTGTATGTGTGTATGTATACAATAATGGCAAGTTTGTGTGTGCATGTGTGTGTATAAGTGTGTGTGGTTGTGGCTTTTAAACTTTGCATGTTGTTGGGCTAGTAGTGTTAAGGTCAAGGAAGAAGGCTCTTTTTGTCTCTACCACAGGTCAAATAGTAGGTACCGCTAGTTTCAAGTATGTGTGTGTGTGCGTGTATGTATATGTATCGTGTGTGTGTGCATGTGTGTGTGTTCGTGTGTGTAGGCGTAGAGTTAGGGTGTGTGGCGAATAACTGTGCTTTACATAGTGTATGTGTGCGTGTGTTTGTATGTGTGTATGTGTGCAATGATGATACATGTGTGTGTGTGTGTAGAGTTTGGGTGTGTGGCGAATAACTTTGCGTCTGTGTGTATACATGTATGTATAATTGTGTGCGTGTATGTATAATTGTGTGCCGTGTGTATGGGACGTATGTGTGGGTTCATTTGTGTGTGTGTGTGTGTGTATGTGCGTTTATCTCGTATGTGCGTGTAGTTGTGTGTGCGTGTACATGTGCGTTTGTATGTGTGTGTGTAAGCGTATATGGGTGTATATACGTGTATCCGTGGGATTGTGAGTTTTCGGTGTGTGCATTCGTGGGCGTGTGTGCATATGCGTGCGCATGTTTTGCGTGCGTGGGTGTGTGTCTGTATCTATATGTGTATACGTATGTATATGTGTATGTGTGTATAGGCATATATTGTGTGTATGTATATGTATCGGTGTGTATGTCTATTTGTACATGCGTGCGTATGTGTGGGTTTTAGGAGTTGTGTGGGTGTTATGTGCGTGCGGTGTTTGTGTGCTATATAAATGTCTGCGTGGAGGCGCAGTGGCCCCGTGGTTAGGGCTGCGGACCAACGCTTGTAGGATCGCGGTTTCGATTCCCAGACTGGGCGTTGTGTGTGTTTAAAGCTCCACGAGGCTCAGGGAGTGGGTTGTTGTGATCTCTGCTGTACTCTTTCGCTACAAATTTCTCCCTTTCTTCTGTTGGCCTGCTCGCTTAGCCAGCGGGGTGGCGTCGTTTGAAGGCTAAATCAATGCGAAGCGCATTGTGACCAGCGATATGTAGCAACATATCTGTAACGGTGATCACGGAGATATATGTATCATACGCACACACACATACACACACATACACACGTACATACACACACACCAGCACAGACGCCCACAATACTCATACAGATACGCACACACTTATATACATATGGGCACAGACACACACGCACATACACGTACTTAAGCGCACACAAGCACACAAGCAAACGTACGCACATTACGCCCATATATATGTATATATATATATATATTTATATATAAATACATATCAATATATAGCTATACACGTATACTTGGGCATACACACCATAAATATCACAAATAGACGTATCTACTTATACGCATACACACACACAAACGCACACATATATGTGAGTGGACATACACTGTATAGTGTGATTGTTCGTGTACAATTGAGCACGTGTGTCTGTGTGCGTGCGTATGTGTGTGTGTTTGTGTTTATTTGTGAGTGTGTTTGTCCGTGTGTCTGTGTGTATGTATTTACATTCGTTCTTACATATTGTCATATAAAAACCAACGTGAATTACAGTCAAACATTACGAAATTCACCGATCTACATTGGCACTCGCACGTTTTATTTTCAGTTGGAAAGAAAAGATTAAAAAAAACTCGCCTCACTTCCGTTCCTGATGGAGAGAAATAGATAAATGTGTGTAAATATGTACGTATTCCTATGTGTGCGTGTGTGTGTGTTTGTATATGTTTGTTTCTGTGCGTGTGCGGAAGTGTACATCTAGATATAATACTTAACACTAATATTAATAGGGCTAAACGTTGCAGCGACAGGGCATGGCCATGCTAGAACACCACCATTAGATTTTTTTCATTACGCACTTATTTCCCTCTCCAGGATTATGTCTGGTGAAAGAGCGATCGGACAGGAGTACAATTCCACCCTTCTTTGTGTTTCCTTGGGGTGTGTGTATATGTATGTATATATATATATATATATATATATATATTTATATATATAGATATAGATATATATATAGATATATTTCAATATACATATATATATATATATATATATATATATATATATATATATATATAGAGAGAGAGAGAGAGAGAGAGAGATAGATAGATAGATAGATAGATAGATAGATAGATAGATAGATAGATAGATAGATAGATAGATAGATAGATATGTAGATAAATAGATTGATAGATAGATATGTATGTACATACCTACGTAACTATATATGTGTGTATGTATATGTGATATGTATATATATATATATATATATATAGATCTATGTGTGTGTGTTTGTGTGTGTATAGCACACATAGTGTGTATGTATCTATGTTTTATGCATGTGTCTGTTATTGTCGCACCACTATCGATTCTCAACTGATGTCGGTGTATTTACGTCCCCGTTACATAGCGGTTCGGCTAGAGATAACGATATAATGAGCAAAAGGCTTACAAAGAATAATTCCTGAAGTCGATTTGTCCTACTAAACGCAGTGTTCTAGCATGGCCGCAGTCAAATGACTGAAACGGTTAAAAGAATATATTTATATACAGACAAACACACACACACACTCACACACATACATATATATACATAGATAAATAGAGAGAGAGAGATAGACAGAGAGATACAGTGATAGATACACACACGCATATATTTGTTTGTATACATATATCTATATATGTTCACGCACTAATATATTCATAAATATGTATATTTATATATACATATACATGTATATTATATATACAAATATATGTATATGTATATATATATGTATGTTTAGGTGTGTACGCCTGTGTGTTCGTGTGTGATTACGTGTGTGATCTTATGTGTGTGTGTGTGTGCTCCATAGCAACATATGTAAGTGATTCATGCATACATCCTTACATCCATCCATCCATCGGTACGTACATACATCCACATATTAATACATACATACGTAAATGCATACATACATACATGCATATATAAATACATAAAGACATACATATATTAACACAAAATCCATGACTTACCGTTTTCGATTTCTCTTCCATTTTTCCTATTCTTGAATCTTGATGAAGAATCACGATCGTCAGAACGAGAAGAACCCCAAAAGCTATGAGAGAAGAAATGGAATAACGCTGCGAAATATTCCTGGACAGTTGTTTGAAATCCATTCTGGTGACAGTTGTCGGTCGTACGTGATACTTCGTGTGGCTTCAACAAAAGATCGAGATGCGAGGTTGAAGCTGAAGACCTGTAACTGAATTCCACGTATTTATTGAGCGCACAACAACCCAGCTCTGGCAGAGATCTTATCGTAAATTTATGAACCAATGCGATTGGTGGAACTGTAAATGCGGGTATGAACTTGTCTGACAGGTTTAATTATTGGAAAGAGATGGTTTGATATTGTCACACAATAATTAGCAAAATATTTTGATGAATGAGAGACACGTGTAAAGTGAAATGATTCCTGTTTCTGTATATATTATAATATTTTTATTTACTAATGTTGTTATTTAATTTTATTTGTTATTCTTGGGAAAATGTTTTAATATTCATTGTGGGAAGTATTTCGTTCAACCAACAAATACACAGACACAAAGACACACACACACACCCACACACACTGACACCCACACACGCACACACTGGCAAACACACACACACACATATACTGACACACACTCACACACACACACTTGCACACACGCACACACACTCACACACACACACACACACACTGACACACACCAGCACACACTGACAAACACACACACACACACACATATACTGACATACACTCACACACACACACACTTACACACACACACACTCACACACACTCTGACACACACACACACACGCACACACTGACAAACACACACACACTCACACACTGTTTTAATATTCAGAGTGGGAAGTATTTCGTTCAACCCACACAGTAATCACAAGACTTAAGCTAATGAAGTCCGCTGTTCGGATTGGATTCTTCACAACAAGCGTTAATCTGATTAGAAAAGTTTTATGTGAATATCAAAATCAAAACCTACCAATTCCCACCCACCCATACATATATACACACACACATACATACATACATAGATACATACATGCACACATACATACATACATACATACATACATACTTTCATACATACATGCATGCATATATGTATACGTACATTTATGTATGTATACACGTATGCATGCATGTATGTATGAATGTAATCATGTATATATCGATAGACACATATACACATACATACATACATACATACATATATACACACATACTTACATCCATCCATCCATACATACTTGGTGGCTGCCCCCTCGTTATCGAGTAGGGCCATTGCACTGAGCTTAATCAATGTTGTTATCTTGCAATGCCTGTGCATGAAGTTTTTTTTAAAGCGAGAAAAGGCTGTGCACTGAGTCAATCCCAGTCACTAAGCAACACCAGCCATAATCCGAAAAGAAGTAAAAGTTAACATCATCGGTAACCACTGAGCCGCAGGTTTTATGTCGGAGTTATCCCAGTTACCTGAGTTACCCTCTCCTAGAATGATATCCTGACAAAGGCTAGGAGTCCTTCGCTCCCAATTGTTTGACCGCGCGATCGGATATTCAGTCCGATTATTTCTATGTCCCCGCGCATGATACAGCCTTAAGACAGTTATTGGATGGCCGTTGACACTCAAGAGTTCCTCCGGTCTTTGACGGTTTTATTTTTCATCCGGCAGGATGTCCAATAAACACCCTCCTCACCAAGCAAGCTTGGTGGGGTTGCCGGTTTAGTCGCCGACGACCCGACAATGCAACAGGTTGTACTGGGTTACATGTTACCAGTAGCACTCGAAAGTGACCTGACATACATACATGCATACATACATACATATATACATACATACATATATACATACATGCATACATACATACCTACATGCATACATACATACATGCATACATGCATACATACATGCATACATACATACATACATGCATACATACATACATACTTACTTACATACATACATACATACATACATGCATACATACATGCATACATGCATACATACATATATACATTCATACATGCATACATACATACATACATACATACATACAAACATACATACATGCATACATACATACCTACATGCATACATACATACATGCATACATTCATGCATGCATACATGCATACATAGATGCATACATACATACATACATGCATACATACATACATACTTACTTACATACATACATACATACATACATGCATACATGCATACATACATATATACATACATACATGCATACATACATACATACATACATTTATACATACATACAAACAAACATACATGCATACATTCATGCATGCATACATGAATACATAATGCATACATACATATATACATACATACATACATGCATACATACGTGCATACATACATACATACATACATACATACAAACAAACATACATGCATACATTCATGCATGCATACATGAATACATAATGCATACATACTTACTTACATACATACATACATACATGCACACATACGTGCATACATACATACATACATACATACATACATACATACATACATACATACATACATACATACATACATGCATACATACATACAAAAATATCCTGTTCATGTTGTTGAAATTCCAATGAAAGATACTTGGAACTAAGTTAGAAGCCGTCTCTCTTTCTGTTGGCCAGAAATATTCTATTAAAACCGAATAATGACATTCATACATATTTTTAGCTAGTCATTATCACTAGCTTTGAATATGTTCTTCTTGTTTTATAAATCATAGCAAAACATACAGGTACAGTGTCTCCCATTCGAAACTCAATTCGCAAGTGCACCTTCCGTATGGACAGCATATGTACGACGGAATTCCATAGTTATGATTAAATTTTCTTAGATGAAGCATATTAGACCTCTCAGATATAGTTTGACCTAATTTAATATATATATGTGTGTGTGTGTGTGTGTGTGTGTGTGTGTGTGTGTGTGTGCGTGCGTGTGTGTGTGTGTGTGTGTGTGTGTGTGTGTGTGTGTGTGTGTGTGTGTGTGTGTGTAACACTCTCTGTTTGGCCCTCGAAATAAGGTTAATTTGAAATAAGCTACAATATAAATCTTACAGCCATGTCAGATTTCAACAAAGTCCCATAATTTTTCCTATTGTAATGGCGGGTTGCATATGCAGCTGCGCATGCTCTGTACAGCTTAAACACTTGGCGGTCGTTTTAACTGTCTAATTATGCCGCTGAATCAAAAGATGAATTTGAAGATCTACCAGCGTCCGTATTCTCTGCAATTGTTTACGATTTACAACCAGGAAAATATTTGTAATCTACAGAAGCGAATGCAGATTTACCCATCAGACTAATAATAGTGGGATAGTAAACATTAATAATCTTTAATCTTTATTGCAGCTTGATGCTGTAAACCGAACCCTTCGTTTATCTAACAAATATTCGACACACTCCAACATACTGTCATGAATCCTATTGGATATAACGTGACGGTCACAACATCTCAGCCTTCTTACACACAGCATCCGTGCTTGCCCTGACTATATTTGCTCTCTTTACTCTCACTTTTATGGGTGTTGTATTCGTTTCGCATGAAATGTATTCAGCTTCTAGGATCCATCCTTTCTTCGGTTCTGGTATGTTTACGTAGATGAGTGAATGAAATCGTCTTATTTGATGTTCTCTGCTGCTGAAATGAGGCAATTTTTCTGGTTGATTTCCTTTCTTATTCTTGTATATCAGCGTTTAGTGTATGATGTGAGTGTTCTGTGCATAGAGTTTCATTTTGTCATAATTTGTGGAGAGGTGGGAAGGTTTTGATTTAGATTTAGGTTATAAGTTATGAGGTAAGAATGGAACGGAAAGCTTCCCTGATTAATAAAGGCAAATAAAATGGTTTGTGTAGAAGTAATTGGTTGTTGTTGTTAAAGCGATCATGTGTTTTCTGTGCTAAATAATGTGGTGGTTCATGGTCCTTTTCAGAATCAGAGGTGTAATTTCAAAAGCAAGATGTATGATAGTAGCGTCACGTATTAGATTGTCTAAGGCTGTGAAAAACAAGCTGATATATTTCTATGCTGGTACTATATTTAGGGTTTTCTGAATAAGGAGACAGATGACAAAATACTGTTAACCGAAATAGCATTTTATTTTAACATTAATTTGATAAATTGAAATCTTACAAAATGTTTTTCTAGAATTGTTCCGACAGATTTAGATTTTTTTTCTCAGGATAGTTCTGGCTTTCTACGTCGCCTCTTTTGTATGGTTTTCAATATCTTCTGATATACCAGTTTCTTTTAACGATAGACATACTTGAAAGAAAATATTAGTTAAAAATTCATATAATTTCTTGTAATTCACAGACATATTTTCATATGGAACCGAATTTAATTTCTATTCAATATTTACTGCACACAACGCAGGTTAATTCTTGACCTTGGACATACGGTGGACATGGCAATGAACCACAAGAAGCCTGTACAAAATATAATACGGCTCCATTTTCGTTTTTCGCACCTGCTGGATCCGCCTCTGGTGCATGATCCACACACTCATATTCTAGCCGGCCTTTTTCTTTATGATTACTGGACATCAAATATCCTGAATACTCAATCGTCCAACCAGGGTAACACTTTGTCCTGGCTGGTAACATCATAACAACAGCAGGTTGTCGTGTCAAACAGACAGCACACGGAACGTTGTGTTGGTGAATTGATTCAGCGTTAGCAAAAGAAAAGAGTTTATTTGAGTAGAATTCCAGTTGATATTCAGTGCCATAAATCCAACCTCCATCTTCATGTTTTGTTGTATAATTGGCCCAAATGGGGTCGTTAGGTAAACACAAGAGATTACTTCCGCCACCTGAGTGGTCGAACCATTGTCCACCAGCCACACCTACAATTGGTAAGAATAAATCAAATAAAAAAGATATAATCAAATAAAAAAGATATTAAGCAAAATCTCTCTATATATAAACGGCAGTTTGTCTGTGCGTGTTTCTGTGTGTCTGTTTGCTTGTACCCTCATCCTGACCACGGCTTTCAACCGATTCTGATGAAACTTTACACACACATAGCCCAATGTCATAATTCAAAACTAACACAGCGAAAATTTTGAAAAGTTCCCCCAGTTCTGAAAAAAATGGATAAATTCGATATGGGGTCGAGAATCAGAAACAAACCACAGACTGTCTAGGGTGCGCAACTCCACCTTTTTAACTCTCAAACAAAAATTTACCATAATTTTTTTCCATTTTTTGGCTATTTTTTGGCTATAACTCTCTAAAAATGCTTTATAGTTATTTCCCTTACAAACCCGAGCAACGCCGGGCGATACTGCTAGTTATATATGAAATAACGGAAACATTCATAACAGTTTGACCTTAAAAGAAGTCATGTTTAGTCACGTGTCAACGAATTGTGGTGTATGTGTTAGTGTTTATATGAGTGTAAGCTGTGTGTTGCTGAATGAGAGTGCGCATGTTTTCGCACGTGTGTGTTTGTCTTCTCTACATATATGTGTGTGTGTGTTTGTTTGTGTGTGTATGTGTGTGTATTTGCGTGTGTTTGTGTGTGTCTGTGTGTTTGTGTATGTGCGCGTGTGTGTGTGTGTGTGTGTGTGTGTGCACGATTAGGTAATCGTGGTTGTGATGTGTATTATTACGTATGTTTGAATGGGGTAGATGTCTGTGTGTGGATGTAAACAAACGGAGAAAGGAAAGGGATTTTGTAGCGCATGTGGTCGTGATTTCCCGAAATGGAAAAGATGTCGTTCACGTTTGAACGGGAAAATTGTTGGTGATGGGAATTGCATGTGGTTTGAGTAGAACAATACGAGAGACGGCGATATGCGGAGAACTGGTGGGTAAGAGGGGATGAAATACTGTTGCAAAAAAGGAGAGATCAATCGTTCTTTCTAACGCACATGGGCATTGCTCTCTATTTTAGAGCAACCTATTTTTCTCTATAAGCGCAGGAGTGGCTGTGTGGTAAGTAGCCTGCCTACCAACCACATGGTACTGGATTCAGTCACACTGCGTGGCACCATGAGTAAGTATCTTCTACTATAGCCTCGAGCCGACCAAAGACTTGTGAGCGGATTTTGTAGACGGAAACTGAGAGAAGCCCGTCGTATGTATATATATGTGTGTCTGTGTTTGTCTCCCCAACATCGCTGGTGTGTTTACGTCCCCGTAATAGCGGTCCGGCAAAAGACACCGATAGAATAAGTACTAGGCTTTCAAGGAATAATTCCTGGGGTCGATTTGCTCGACTAAAGGCAGTGCTCCAGCATGGCCGCAGTCAAATGACTGAAACAAGTAAACAAAAAAAGAGCATATATATATATATATATATATAGAAAATAGTAAAAAGTGAAAAAACTACAGAAGGCTTGTTTTAAAAGGTTAAATATATATATATATAAATATATATATATATATAATCTCAATTTCGCCGTCGAATTAAGATTAATTTGAGATAAGCTAAAATCTCACAGCCATATCAGATTTCAGCATAGCCCCATCATTTTCCTTTTGTAGTCGCGTGTTGCATATGCAGCTGCGCATGCTCTGTACAGCTTAAACACATGGCGGTCGTTTTAACTATCAAATTATGCTGCATCACTAACAACTGAAAAATTTCAAGATTTACCAGCGTCCATATTCTCAGAGTTTGTTTAGAATTTACACTCAGGAGAATATTCGTAATCAAGAGAAGCGAATGCGGATTTGCCCATCAGAATAATTACAGCGGGATGGTTAACACTAATGATTCTTTGATGTTTATTGCAACGTGATGCTGTTAGCCGAACCATTCATTTAGTGTATGAGGTGAGTGTTCAGTGTATCGAGTTTTATTTTGTGTCTTATTTTGTGGAGAGGTGGGGGGGTTGTGATTTAGATTTAGGATTGGCAGCACCAATACTCATTTATACTGCCTTTTGAAGGATTCATCTTGTAAATTCCACACTCTCAGAAATCTTAGAATAAAGATTTTGTGATATTTGTAAAGTAGACGATAAATAAGTTTTATAAGATATGGGGTAGGAATGGAACGGAAAGCTTTCCTGATTAATAACGGCAAATAGAATGGATTGTGTGGAAGTATCTGGTTGTTGTTGAAAGAATCAGTTAAGTTCTGTGCTAAGTAATGTAGCGGTTCATGGCTCCTTGTCAGAATCCGAGTTGTAATTTGAAAACCAAGATGTCTGAGATAGTAGCGCCAAGCATTATATTTTATAAGGCTGTGCACGAAAAGCTGATATAATTCTATGGTGGTACTTTATTTGGGGTTTTGTTGAATCATGAGACAGAAGAGAAAATACTGTTAAACGAAATAGCATTTTCTTTCAACATTGAGTTTGGTAAACTGAAATCTTACAAAATGTTTTCAAAATCATTCCGACAGATTTAGATTTTTCTTATTTTTGAGGATATTTCTGGCATTCTACGTCGCATATTTTGTATAGCTTTCAATATCTTCTGTAAACTAGTACAACAGTTTATTGTAACGATAGACATACTTTAAGGAAAATATTAGGTAACACAATTAAAATTTTATGTTATTTCATGTAATTCACAGACATATTTTCATATGGAACCGAATTTAATTTCTATTCAATATTTACTGCACACAACGCAGGTTAATTCTTGACCTTCGACATACGGTGGACATGGCAATGAACCACAAGAAGCCTGAACGAAATATAAAGAAGCTCCATCTTCGTCTCTGTAACCTGCTGTATCAGCTTCTGGTGCGTAGTCCACGCACACATATTTATATCTGCCCTTATGATTATGATGTTCGGCCATCAAATATCCTGAATACTCAGCTGTCCAACCAGTGTAACACTCATTCCCGGCTGGTAACATCATAACAACAGCAGGTTGTCGTGTCAAACAGACAGCGCACGGAGGGTTGTGATTATTAAGTGATTTAGCGTTAGCAAAAGAAAAGATGGCATTGGTGTCGTAATACTGTATTTGATATTCACTGCCATAAATCCGACCACCATTTTCAACTTTTGCAGTATAATTGGCCCAAATGGGATCGTTGGGTAGACACAATAGATTACTTCCGCCACCTGTGTTTTCATGAAATTGTCCACCAGCCAAACCTTGAATTGGTAAGAATAAATCAAGTAAAAAAGATATTAAGCAAAATTATATATGAAATAACGGAAACATTCATTACAGTTTGACCCTTAAAAGGAGTCATGTTTAGTCACGTGTGAACGAATTGTGGTGTATATGTTAGTGTTTATGTAAGTGTAAGCTGTGTGTTGCTGGATGGGAGTGCGCATGAGTTTGCAGCTGTGCGTTTCTCTTCTCTTCATGTGTGTGTGTATGTGTGTGTGTGTGTACGGGTAAGTATTTGTGGTTGTGATGTGTATTGCATGGGGTAGATGTTCGTGTGTAGATGTCAATAAACGGAGAAAGGAAAGAGATTTTGTAACGCATGTGGTCGTGATTTCCCGAAATGGAAAAGATGTCGTTCACGTTCGAACGGGAAAATTGTTGGTGATGTGAATTGCATGTGGTTTGAGTAGAACAATACGAGAGACGGCGAGATGCAGAGAACTGGTGGGTAAGAGGGGATGAAATACTGTTTAGCCGACCATAAGGGCGTGGCTGGCTATATCCATCGGTTTGTCTCGGACGAGTCAAGCCTATCACGAGACGGGCCTACCACATACTATAATATTATGATCACACAGATTTTATTTCATGCAAAGCACGAACTGAGGTGGGGTGAATTTTGAAGCTCATTGATGGCGTAGTGCTTAAGAAGAATGGACAGCGGAAAGGCGACCAATAAAGGATATGTGTAGGGTTTATAGAGAGCAGATTCACAATGGATGCGAGGTTGGTTAGAGAAGATGTGGGAAGCAGTAGCTTTGGATTGGAAGTGTCGGCGTTACCTTACCAAGATACACTGGACAATTAATGAGGCGACGTGGCGCATGAATTTTGAAGCTCATTGATGGCGTAGTGTTTAAGAAGAATGGACAGCGATGTCGGCAACCGTTAAAGGACATGTGTAGGGTTTATAGGGAGCAGATTCACAAAGGATGCGAGGTTGGTTGGAGAAGATGTGGGAAGCAGTATCTTTAAATTGGATGTGCCGGCGTTACCTTACAAAGATACACTGGACAATTAATGAGGGGAGGTGGCGCATGGAAATAGAAAGGTTTGAGGGATAGGACGATTTCGGTAAGGCGGAGAAGAATAGAAGTGCAATATGTACTCACTTGGGTTCTCTCAGTGGTACTTAGTCCCTCCATATGATTCTTAATAAATACAGCCCTTAGTTAGCTTTGTCCATTAATTACAGTGTGTGGTTTGTCCAGTCCACATTGTACATTCTGCGTTCATATCATTAACCATTTACAGTCACTGTCATCAATTCTAATTAGACCTTGTTCAATTTAGTCTATAACAACAATCAATAGTCAATTTAGTTAATGTTAGTCAAGCTGCCATTCTTCACCCGTGGTCATACTCGTACAAAACCACCATCCGTAGCCAGTACAATTTATTACCAATTAGCAGGCTTGGTATTTGATATCTACACTCCATACCAGTCAGCCAGGAGTTCTTGATCGCTATACTGGACCCCAGTCTAGTCCCTATCTATAATTTAAAGTACAGATGTCTATATTCTGTGGTTAGACAACATCCTTTTCATCTGGTCAACGCTAGACAACCTATAAAATTCTGATTTGACCAAATACCTACAAAGGAATAAGCAGTCTTGTGCAGACTCTATATATCGTTTCAAATGTGATATATCAGATGATTTGCTTGAGTGTGTGTGCGTGTGCGTGAGAGAGGGGGGAGAGAGAGAAGAGCGATACAATGAGAAAATGAGAGGTATGAAAAGAGAAAAAGAGAAAGATAATGAGAGAAGGAGTGGACAGAAGTATAGTTTGTACTAACCGTCATATACAAGGCTTGAATAAGGAGAACAACTTGTTCTGCCCCACCGTGTATACAATGATCCGGGACCAGGTTCTGTGAAATTAAAATGAAACAATTTAGTTTAAAAGAAAGAATTCTTGAATCCTATACAAAGGAAGTTGTTGGCTTGGAAGGAATTGATAGAGAGGAGAGAAATTTAAAATTTAAGAGAAAAAGAATGAGTGAATGAATGAAAATCAGAATGAAAGAAGTAAAGGATTCGCTAAGAATAAATTTTAAAGGAAGAAAATTAGTCATTTGTCTATTGAGCCTGTTGTTGACGTTGATGTCAACGAATTGAGAGATTAATCTCAGAATATCAGAATGTGTATTTGGCTCCCTTAAGAACGGATGTTTGGATTGTAGTTGAACTTGGATGTGAGTATATATATATATTTGTGACCATAATGATGATAAAGTTCTTCTTTTATAGATATGTAGGCCATATTGTCAATTCTTGGCACCTGATTGGTCAATTACAAATATCAGCTTGGTGTTTGGCGCGAATCAGGCCATCATAGCTACAATATGGAAAGGGCTCGAAGGAATAGCCATACCGCGTCATCCATCGAGAGGGATAATATTAGCGTACGGATCTTGAGTGGAGGAGTCCATTCGGGAAATATATTGCAGTCTCCACTCATCTTAATCTAGGATGAATGGGAAAGGAGTACAAAATATGCGTGTTCCAGGACCCCGAAGCCGGTCCAGTAGGGATCAACCATTTATAATTGAGAATTAGACTGTCAAACCCGGTCGAGACAAAGAGCTATATCGGTGTCTCCTCAAGAAAGCTTCGTTACTTCGGAGGCATACACTTGGAAGTAGGTTGGAAACTCCACCGTGCAGGTGTGCCACCAACTATGTCAGCACAGGCGGAAGTGAGATGCTCACAATCCCTAGCTTTCGGATTGGATTATGAAGTGAATCCCACTAGGTATTAAGGGATACCTCCTCAAGCTCAAGCAGAATGAAGGAGTGGTGTAGCTGCTGGTAGTAAATGCACCCAATAGCGAGGCCAAATACAAATGCTTCCTTAACAAATTCACTGCAGCTTTAGATATATTTGGGGTAAAGTCATTTGTCTTACAAGGAGACTTCCGTGCACACTTTGGCGCTGATAACCGCAAGAAGTATTGATTGGGTGGAATGGCGTCACACACCTTAATGGGGTGGCCATACTAGTCTTCTGGCAGGAAACGGACTCTCTATGATATAGTTATCGTTTTAAGACAGGATTGTTTATAAGGGTACTTGGAAAAGAAATGCTTAGTGACAGAAATTCTTGATAGATGTTGTCGTCTCAGTCATCTTTGATTCTGTGCTGGACGTTCGGGTAAAAGGAGTGGAGAGAGTTGTCAACTGATCACTACCAAGATGTCTGAAACCGGAAGATGCCTACATTTGGGAGAACCTAGTAAATTGGTAAGTCCAGTGCGACCTGCAGAATAAAGTTGAAAGCAGTAGTGGATGATGGAATAAGAAACAAAATTGTGGATAATATTGCATCCAAATTGAGAGAGACCCACATGAATAAACTTTGGCATCGAAATCGATTAATGATTGTATTATTGTTTTCGAACTAAAGTCACTGAAAAGTGATAAAGCTGCTGGAGAGAAATACGTTCGTCTTGATAATTTTAAACCCTTAAATACTCAGGGTATTCTCTGAGTGACCCATGTATGCTAGGTGGAATGGGGCATCAGGGAAGACACGAGGGCAATGTCAATCCGGGGTAATAATCACAGATTTTTTCAAGACAAAGTCTACACTACATGTCTAGAAAAGATACGTAGGTAAATGGTCGCGTCTAAGACTACTGTCCTGGACGCAGTACACCCGACCAGATATTAGTTCAAAGCAGATCTTCGAGAAAACGTTGAAATATTTCCAAGGGGAATACGCTGTAGACCACGTGCCGTGGGGCATGTTGCGGATGGTTTACCAGGAAGGCGAGATTATTGAGCAAATTATTATTCCTGTAAAATACTTGTACGGATGCCCAAATGTTTGAATTTGTGCAAAAGCCGAATGTTTTCAACATGGAGTTTAGACTTCACTAGAAGAGTCCATTGTTAGTGCTTCTCACATTACTTATGATCTGGTTGAGCATGGCTCAGCCATTGTGCGAGCAGTATCTGATTTCGTCTGTAAGGGGTCGTTTGACCGCTATTTGCAGACGACATGCTGCTATCTGACTCATGTAATGTTCACTTTCGACACGCATTCAATGGGTTGGCTGCCGAGTGCTCCAAGGCAGGGATGACTAACACACACTCTGCAGGAAAGTGTAACATCGTTACTTCGGGAATCTATTCACGAGTGATTGGAAGCACAAGACTGAAAGATTGCTAACTTCTAGATATAAACGCATTGATGCGCTAGGTCGGGCATTCGATTCTCAGACGAACAATGGTTGGTACACTTATCGACGAAGCGCTGCACTCACACACACACACACTCATATACACACAATTAATGTCATAGTATAAAAGAGTAAAATTTTATAAAGGAAATTATTGTAAAGTAAAATGTATTTTAAAAGAAATTTAGACTAGTGTCTTAGTATATATTACTGAAGAAATATGGATAGTGATGTAGATTCAATTCAACTTTGGTGAAATTATAAATCGTTAAGGAGACACGGGTGAATAACTTTAGCTAAACACTGTAGAACTGGAAGCTGGATACTTTATAATATTTAATCTCATTCCTGAACATTTCTTCAAAGTTATTGTCTTATACAATATAAAATTAGTTCTTACTTGGGGTGTCATCAGGTTTATCGTCGAGAGATTTCTTGGAGATGACACGGTTCTGTGGAAAAATAGAGAGTATTTATTATCGTTTAGAACTGAAAAGAATGCAATACATGACAACATTTTCGGACAGCATTTTATGAAGATGTGGGTGACGTCGACATTGTCCATTCCACCAAATCTATTATATCGTGTTACGTCTTGGAGATTTGCTGCAACTGCATGCCTTTCTGTGAATCTGGTATTTCATTATTTCATGCTTGTATATGGCAAAGCATACACATTACATAAACAGCTAATATCCCTGTTCATTGTCAAGAGTAGACTAATTTTGCTATCTAAAATCGCTGGTAGTTTGAAGACGACTAGAAACGTAGACTTGCGCATTCTGCTGACGCACAAGAAAGCCCGACGCCAACCTTTCATGTACGGCGTCCTAATCCGCTGTAGGACTATTCCACTGCGTCCTTAGGAGAATCTGTCAAGGCAATAGGATGCAATATTTAAAAGTAGTTTGAATTTATGCCAAAGCTCTATTGCCTTGATATTGTTTAGTATAGTTATCCATCATGATCACTGAAGAGTCGGGTATTTCTAGCACTGGTGAATAATATTCCGGATTGAAGCTCGAAGGTCAACATATCTTTTGGCGTTCAATGGAATATCACAAAAGTTTGTAAGAAAAATGTTAGGGAACATATATAGTAGGTTATAAATTGACTGCATACGAAAGGGATGAGGATTAGATATTTTGTACACGGGTGCTATATAAACTGGTTATTCACTCCTTAAATATAGTGTGTATATGTAGATGTATATATGTAAGTGTATAAAAATTTATATATATATATATATGTGTGTGTGTGTGTGTTGATATATATATATATATATATATATATATATATATATATATATATATGTATATGTTTATACATATATATATATATATATGTATTTATATTGGGTTGCATGGAAAGCTCGTGCCGATTTTTAAAGGAATATAAAGGGCCAATAAATACTTGCCATTGCATTTTTAAACAACCAAATATGAACCATTTTGTAAAACTATGCTTCTCCATCTTTCCATTAACTTGAAAATACCCTCTTTCCAGAATTGAGGTGGTTTCATGGCAAAGAATTCATCGAGGTATCTTTTGACGTCATTCAAGCAATTAAAATTTTTACCATTAAGACTATTCTGCAGAGGCCTGAATAAGTGGAAATCCGAAGGTGCAATATCTGGCGAATATGGAGGGATGGAGTAACACATGCCAGCCGAGCTGCAGCAATTTTTGTCTGGTTCCCAAAGCATCAAGTGCCGAAAATGAACTTTCTTATCTTGCATTTTAAAGTGTTACAAAATTAACACCTGTTATAGGAACATAAACCTTCTTACACGAAAAGATAGCTTAAACTGCGCCCTAACTGCACACACATACATAATACATACACACATATTCACACACAAGCACACATACATACCTAAATAAATACATGCATACAGACATACATATGTTAACACAAAATCCATGACTTACCGTTTTTGATGGGAGCACAATATTGACGGTCTCAGGACAACAAAGCAGATCAAGAAGGGAACCTTTAATAATTGAGAATTAAAACGTCAAAATTGTTAGATATAATCTGCCTGTAAGATATAATCGGTGTCTCCTCTACAAATTTCCTTTCTCCGATAGCGTACACCTGGATATAGGCTTGAAACTCCACTACGCAACTGTGGTGTCAGCAATGTCTGCACAGGTGGGATTAGGATACTCTCAATCTCCAGCTTTCGGATTGTATTATTGAGTGAAACCTACTAGGTGTGAGTGTTCACCTCTTGAAGCTAAGGCTGAATATGAAGGACCACTGTGGCTGCTGTAAGTATATGCAGCAAACAACGGGGTCAAATACAAATCCTTCTTAAGCAAATTCACCTCAGCTTTACATATATTTGGGGCAAAGTCATTTGTCCTGCAAGGAAACTTCAGTGCACACCTTGGCACTGATAACCGTGAGAAGGATTGATTGGAAGGAATGTCGTCAGTGAACTTAATGGAGAGGTCATAGCAGCCTTCAGTGCAGGATACACACTCTCCTCTCTATGGTATAGATATTATTTTAAGACAGGGATATTTATAAGGGTGCCTGGTAGAGAAATACTTGGTGACAGAGGTTTGTGATAGATTTCGGTCCTCTTTCACTCTTTGCTGAACTTTCGGGTAAAAGGAAGGGGCGGAGTTGTCAACTCGTCACTACCTAAATGTCTGAAAACCTGAACATTCCTACAATCTGTCGAACACTGGAAATTGGTAAGTCCAGTGCGACCTACAGAATACAGTTGGAACCGCAGAGGATGCTGGGATCAGAAGCGAAAATGTGGAGACTTTTGCATCCAAATTGAGAGTGACCATCCGGAATGAATTTGGACATCGAAATGGATTCGTGATTGTATTATTTTATTCGGCAGGTTCTTCTTCGGTTGAACGCTTATTTGAGCTAAACTCACTTAAAAGTGATAAAGCTGCTGGTGAAAAGCACGTTCGGCTTGATATTTTAGAAACTTTAAATACAGATGGTATTCTCTGAGTGATCCATGTATGCTAGGTGGATGGACCTCTGGAAAAAACACCAAGGCAATGGTAATACGGGGTGACAATCACAATTTTTTCAAAAAAAGATCAGAGTGTGTTCTAATTATAGAAAAGTCTACACGTGATGACAGGAAAAGATATGTAGGGAAAACGTCGCGCCCAATATTACCGTCCGACACGCGGTACACCTGACCAGATAGTCATTCAAAGACAGATCTTCCAGTTCCAAGGTTTAGACGCTGTAAACCACGAAAAGGCACACGATCACATGCCCTGGGGAATGTTGTGGATGGTTTACCAGGAAGGTGAGTTTAATGGGCAAATACTGGTTGCCATAAAGTACTTATATGGATGTTTAAATTATTGTATTTATGTACAAGTCGAAAGTTTTCAACGTGAAGGTTTCACTTAGTTGAAGTGTGCATTGTTAGTGCCCCTTCTCACATTCTTTTTTGTGATCTGGTTGAATATGCGCAGCCATTGTGGTAGAGGTATCCTAATTCATCTCGACGTGATCGGTCGACTGTTATTAGTAGACGACATGCTGCTTGGTACAATTATCGACGTAGCACTGCATATATACTCATATACACACAATAAATGGCATAGTATATTAGAGTAACATTTTATTTAGGAAATTATTGTAAAGTAGAATATATTTCGAAATAAATTCAGGCAAGTGTCTTAGTATATACTATTGTGGACATGTGGATAGTAATGTGGAACTAATTCAAAGTTGGTGAAATTATAAACCATGACTTAAGGAGACACGGGTTAATGACTTTAGCTATAAAATTAGTTCTTACTTGGTGTGTCATCAGGTTTATCGTCGAGAGATTTCTTGGAGATGAAACGATTCTGTAAAAAAATAGAAATAGCATCACATAAATAGAACGTCAAGGTATTTATTATCGTTTAGAACTTAAAACAATGCAATAGATGACAACATATTCGGACAGGTATCATTGCCAACACTACAATCTCAACACCTTAGGAATCTTCTAGAAGGCGCTTCAATCTAGTTAAAGGATTTTCTGAACAATATCAGACAATACAACTCTGCATTTCAATTGACATCGTTTGGTGAATCTAAGAAGATAGATAAACATGAATTTACGCCGACGTCAAAGTTCAAGGGCAAGTCTATCCCCTCATTGATTTCCTGGTACCCGCGAATGAACAACCACAGTTCATCCAAATTTACTCTATGAGTGATGTAGGACAACAAACCAGACGTGTGGTGCTAAAATTTTCGATGATGGGTCGTGTTAGACACAGCGCACACTGCTGCAAAGGAGAGTATATCCACTGACAGCTTTTCGGTGCGTTCAAACATCACACAAACCCCACCTCCAATTTTGCATGACAGGTTAGGGCCTGAAACACTCCAAACGGACGCATAGCATGTTGCTTAGTCGAATTAGCCCAGCATTTACTCTACAAATGTTTTGTTGTCAATGTTGCACTTTCCCATATCACCTGTTTCAAAGATGGAACATCTTAGAGAATGACATCTGCAAATGTAGAAAGGTCGGTACGCTAACACGTATTCTTTCCAACTGTTCATTAGCATTGAACAGGTACACATGGAGGCACAACTTGGTCCTTAAGGTTATCTTCAATGCTATAATGAACCAAATTCATCTCAACAACACTGAGGAAAAACCGTTAAAAGTACCATCAAGAGATTTCATTACCATCGTGCGACCAGGTCAGCGGATTTGTTTCAAGAAGAAGATCAAGAAACATCCTGAGAGAAATGAAAAGTGGAACGGCTATTGGGAGGTAACTGCAGATTTACCTGGGTGCCAGGTTTTCTTTCCCATCCCAGTTTCGAAAAATACAGATATTTTGATGTGGTGTGAAAGAAAGTTGTAAATATAGTCGAGCTAACAGTTCCTCATGAAGATAATATGGACGCCGCTCGGTCTCGAAAATTGAACCGTTATGAAAACCTTGAGGAATGTGAAGACGCAGGCTGGAAAGTGGAACATTTTCCTATCGAAGTCGGATGGAGACGCATGTTTCTTAATAATGTCGCTTATTATGCAGTGTACAATGTTAAAATTTTATGTCTGTTACAGTTAAATTCGATTATTATAATTTGAAAAAAGGGACTATTTATTGCTTGTTTTGAAGCAAAATTTGTTTTAATTCCCCCTTGCGGGGAAACGTTTTACTTTCTTTATTAGTGTTTTTACATAGTGGAAGGTACTGTCGCTCGTAGGGAGAGTGTATCTCCAGTGCCAAGTGCCAGTAAGGATTCTGTAGTGAGCAGAAGGATATTAGAAGAGCCAATAAGGAGCTTTGCGGCTGCCGCCGGAGGAAACTCAAGGAAAATTGATACAACCAATTTGAAGGCAAACCGAGAGCTGTTAACAAAAGAAGGGACCGAAATAAAGGTGGTCCCTCCTCATAGCATCATTAAAGATGTACTCGAAAGGACTGTAATTTTCAAAACATACAATGTTGAACAGAAAAAAATTAACTATGTCAATGACAGAAGTGTAGAAAAATATTTAAGGCCAATTTGGAATAACATCACATATTTGGCCAGAGGAAAAAGATATGCAGCTGTTGAAGTGAGGATGTCAACAGTGGAACAGGCGCAAAAGTATTCTGTGGAGCCTCTTCGAACGGATGAGGTAGTACTGTTGCCATTTTATATGGGGAGGAGAACCTCCCGAATAAAGATAAGCTGTGTACCACCGGAGGCGGACGCCGAATGGCTAGTAGCGGCAGTACTGTATGACCTAGAGGAAGAAATCACACTGCTTTCTGCGGAAGTAACAGAAGACAAAGTCAGGCTTGGCCAAACAATAAAAATGCTGATCCAAGCAGAGCCTATGACCCTAGAAAAAATTCCAGAGGTCATAGATATAATGGGTACGAAGTTAGTAGTCATGGTGGAATGTAGAAAACCCAGATGTTTTAAATGTGGAAAGAAGGGCCATGTTAGGTCCGAATGCAAGAGTGGTGAAGAAAAAGAAAAAGAGGAGAACAACATTGAAGAAGACTCGGAAGATGAAACTACAGAGAATGGAAAACCAGAAGAAGAAAGCACAGAAGAAGAAAATGAGAGCGGAAATAAAGAAGAGACGGAATGGAAGAGAGCTGGTAGCAAAAGGAAATTAAACAGAAATGTTAAATCATTGGCAAAAATGCAAACTCAAAGAAGGCATGAAAAAGCCAAAAAATCAAAAACAAAAGAAATACGAGAAAAAGAAGTTCTATATATGGCGGTTCGAACCTCAAACTCGAGATTAATGAGCCAAATACAAATTAAAAAACTAAAAAGAACTGGATGCAAAAACGTTAAAGACGGTTTCGAAGTCTACCACGTAGACAGAACGTCTTACAACGTTCTAGCAAATGACCATCGGAGTGATGTTGGCTTAATTAAAACGACTCCACGAGCCCGAGAAAAAGAAAAAGAGGCGGACCCACCTCCGCCTTTTAGCGAAGACATAAGAAATTGAGGTAAGACTTATGGCAGTTCACGTTGGATGTTTAAATGTGCGTGGCCTGACGGCGGGATGGAAGCAAGGTCGCTTCTTAAACGACGTCATGTCACATAATTTGGATGTCATTGTTGCTACTGAAACCCGGTTAAAGGGATCAAGAGGACTGCTCCCACTCCTGGACGGATACGAGAAATTTATTTCTCCAGTCCACCGGCGGGTGGGTGTGGGGGTGTTGGTCCTACTAAAAAGAAACCGGGTTTCAGAGAAGAAGTTAATTTTTTGTGACCCAGAGGGTAGGCTGGTCGTCTTCGACCTGACTTTAAGTTGCGGTAAGAAAATCAGGCTGGTGGCAATTTACACCCCCTACAATGGTCAGTCTGAGTATTTCCGAGACCTAGAGAAGTTTCTTGGTACGGCGTACCCATTAGTTTTGTTAGGGGACTTTAATGTTATTCAAGATGCGCGCGTGGATAATGTTGGCTCGAACCCAAATAGAATACCTAATGCAGGTTTCCGGGAACTACTAAGTCGCTTTCAGCTAGTAGATCCATACAGACTTGAATTCCCGAACACCCCAATGTGGACATGGTTAAGTGGTGACGGGTCTTTTAAGTCCTATTAAAATAGATTCTAATTAGAGAAACAGATAGATCCATAGCTAAGTGTCCACAGTTCCACTTGGTCAGCTACAGTGATCAGAAATTTGTCACTTGTAAGCTGAACCTAGATAAGTTACAGAGTAGAGGATCCGGTTACTAGAAACTCAATAAGTCCCATTTGGCGAACGAAGAGTACAGAAGCCGGATTAAGTTAATGATACAGAGGGCTTTAACTGGTACCATCATTAATAATAAATGGTGGTACGCCCTCAAAAGAGCCATTAAATTTGAGTCTGTTAGATATAGCATAGGTTTAGTGGCTAGAGAGCGTAAGAGGGAACTAGAACTGGTTAAGGAATTAGAGGAAGCAGTGTTGACTGGTAGTGCTGCTGAGGCGAAGGCTAAGAGACTGGAATTAAACCAGCACCTCGAGGCCAAACACAGGGGATGCATTATCAGGGGTAGACTTCGTGCAATGGGGAGTGAGGGGCTCAATGCCGCTGGATGGGCTCGGGTGATGGAAACCCAACGTGGAAATGATTCTACAATTCGATCTGTGGAGAATCTACAAGACGAGAT
Source organism: Octopus sinensis (assembly GCF_006345805.1). Taxonomy (NCBI): domain Eukaryota; kingdom Metazoa; phylum Mollusca; class Cephalopoda; order Octopoda; family Octopodidae; genus Octopus; species Octopus sinensis. The sequence goes on from NC_043014.1 coordinate 4,029,643, forward strand.
TGTGAACGAACCCGATGAGATGTGTCAGGCTTTTCAGGAGCACTTTGTACAGCTTTTCGGGAGGGGCAATGGACCGGATGGTAGGTTGGACCTTTCGGACTTCCTTGCCGGGCTGCCGCGTCTCTCGGGGCAGGATGCTGAGTGCTGTGAGGGTCCGATAACACCTCAGGAGGGTAGAGAGGCTATAACGAACTGTAAAGCTGGTAGGGCGCCGTGACTTGATGGTTTGCCTTATGAATTGTACAAAAGTATGCCAGACTTGTTTGGGAAAATTCTGGCCGGGGTTTACGCAAACTGGACAGAATGGGTCGATTCCCAGATCTGTACGCAGGGGAGTGGTGACTCTGGTAAGGAAGGACCTAAACAAGGGAGATAAGATAGACAACTTTAGGCCCATCACTCTGTTAAACGCAGAGGTGAAGATTTTGGCCAAGGTACTAGCAAAAAGATTGGGGCGGGTCGCGAATACTCTGATCGGCAAGGCACAAACCTGTGCCGTCCCCGGCAGAAGCATTCAGGACAATCTCCATCTTATACGCTATACCTTAGAAGGGTTTGGTAGTGATTTTGGCAAAAGCATTCGATAGGGTTGACCATCGATACCTGGTGTCCGTGCTAGCACAGTTCGGGCTGGGTCTTGGCTTACTTAGGTGGATAATCCAATTATACGACAACATCGATTCGATCGTTCGGGTGAACGGATTTCTTTCTAGGCCGTTCTCTGTTAAGCGCTCGGTTCGCCAAGGATGTCCGCTTTCGCCACTTTTGTATGTGATGGCTCTAGAGCCGTTACTGCGAAAGTTGAGCGGCATCCCGAGGGGCCGGCTGTTGGAGAGTCGGTTTCAGCATATGCGGATGACATCACCATTATTGTAACCAAGATGGAACACCTACAGAGGATAAGTGAAACCATTAAGGTTTACGAGACGGTGGCAGGAGCAAAGATTAACCGGGAAAAGTCAGTCGGCTTGCAACTCGGCACCTGGAGGAGAAAGTCGATGCCTTTGGATAGCGTCGTGGGACGTTGGACGGAGGGCCCGGTTAAGCTGTTAGGGGTATGGTTTGGACCAGACCTCCAGGTAGAAAAGAACTGGGCAGAGGTATTGAGCAAGGTGACCTGCATAGTCAAGACCTGGTCTTGGCGGTGGCTATCCTTGAAAGGGAGGGCGGAGGTATCGCATCGGTCATCATTTACCGCCTAACCGTCGTGCCCTGTCCCGGTTCGTGGTTGAGCAAGCTGGAGAAGCAGATCTTCCGCTTTTTGTGGAAGGGCACCACTCCTCTAGTGAGGCGTTCTCTCTGCTGCCAAAAGCCGTTGAATGGAGGACTGGGGATGCCTTGGCTGTTGATGCGCAAACATGCGCTGAGGTTGAGGCATCTCTGGCTACTCCTGAATGGTTAACAGGTGTGGTCTCCGCACGCGAAACGGATGTTTCCCAGGTTCACAAGTTTTAGTGGACAAGAAAGCTGGTTCCTTCGTAGAACGAGGTTGGGTACATGGTTTACGGAGTGCCGTAAAGCACTCCTACAGTTCCATCGCTCGGGTAATGCTAGCGGTTTTGGCACAACCACATTTTTCTATAGCAGGTTGGTAGAGGCTGGGAACGACGATATCCTAGAGGAAACCCTAGGTCTCGGAGATAACCAGTTAGACAGTCTGTTCCGAAGGACGTTTGGGCCGGGGTATTTGGATAATTTCCAAAAATCCCTGGCCTGGCAATGTTACCGAGGAGCCTTACCCGTTCGGGATAAGCTCGCAGGACACGGTCGAACCACCACTGCCGACTGTCCAAGATGCAGACGGGATAGGGAAACTGGCCTGCACGCTATTGTTCAGTGTTCGGGAGTGTCTGAAGTGTGGGTTTATGCAGAACATCTGCTGTCAGGTTCGGGAAGAGTAGAGCTGTCGTCTGAGTCAATTGTAAAAATTGACCCGCCGGATTTCCTCACGAAAGAAGGTAAGCAATAGCGAAAGAGGTGGTATGGAAGTCGCGAATGAAAGGTTTGGCGACAGGCAACCTCATCTCCGGTCTCGGGTTGGGGAGATATTTTATCTTCCTCCTTAAAAGGAAGGTGAGGCTGGAAAGAAGATGCCTGTCAAAGAAAATGTTCAAAGAAAGATGGTTGCATGTTGCGAGGGTGCTGGGAATGAAAGATTCCTCATGAACATGTCATAAGTCTGCATACAAATGTTTCAGTAGGAGAATGGGGCTCGTGGGGTCGGAGCGTAAGCCATCTCTCTGCTTCATCTCACGTGTGTATTTCGTCCTTGTTGTATCTCATTCGATTTCATTCGATTTCATTATATTTTGTAAAATTTTAAGAGTCATATAATCATTGTGTGTCTGACCCCAATCAGGCTGTATTGTCCCCCTCTATGTTTGGGCCCATGTGGCTAATAAAGAAATTGGATGTAGAGGGTTTGTTGGACACAGCGTGAGACGACTGTTGTTATCGCTAGGCCTAACTCATCGTAAAGTCAATACCATCATGACTGATATCCAATCTACAGTGGAGAAGGCTAGCCACTGGATTTGGTTAAAAAGAGACGATGAGCGATGGCTAAAAGTATATTGAGTTCTTCATAACCAGCTGATCTAGCAAGCGGGGCCTCATATCAGTGCCGTGCGCATTGATGCCGTCGAGAGGTAGGCCCCGAAACGGCGCGCAATCTCTCCTGATGACCCCATACACTTGCTAGCTTCCGGTATACGGAGCTTTTAACTGGTAGCACTTGCATGTGCAAGTTGTTTGCAAGACATCTAAGACCTTGTGGTAGGGAACCACTGACAAACCGGAAAGACGGTTAGGCATCTTGGAAAGACAAGAGGACTGCTCGGAAAGACGAGCGGACAATAGGAAAGACTATCGACACCAGGAAAGACTGGTGGAGGCTGCGGACTTACGATCCTCGCCTTTGTAATATATTGTAACAGATATGAATGGATATGACAGCCCCACGATCGACCGAGAGGGGAGAATCGAGAATCAATCAAACCGAGTCAGCACGGGAATGACCTTGGAAACGAGTGCGGTTATTCATTCGAACAGCGAACGAAATGCAAACAACTTTGGATGCAAGCTGTGCTGTAGAACCTTTGCAACTGTGAGAGGCTTGAAGATACATCAGGGAAAGACTTGTGAGAAGAGGACAGAGCAGTGTGGATCGTCAGATCGTAAAACACGTGGCAAATCATCCCCGGACTCAAACCACAGCAGATCGATAAATGCTACAGCAGAGACCTTTTCGCGTGATGAAACTACAAGTCATGAAACTGGTGCATCGGATAATACTCAGAGGAAACCGAGGGTTTTGTGGCCTGCTGCTAATGAGAAAGTGAAATATAAAGAGTTTGAAAACAAGGTTTGTCGAGCTCTTTATAAAATGACAGGCTCTACAGTGGAGAAACTGGGCTAATTATCAAGCTTAATATACGATATAGAAAAAGATTTATTTGGAATAAAAGAGAATATCCGGCTAGAGAAAGGAAAGTGTGGACCAAGCAAGAGGATCAGAAAAATGCAGCAGTTGAGGAAGGAAAAGTCCGACTTAAGAAAGCGATGGAGATGTGCTGCACTAGATGAGAAACCTGGCCTTGCGCTGCTGTATAACGATTTGAAGAGGAAATGTCGTTATGTGCAACGACATATCCGCCGATATGAGCGTCGAAAAGAAAGTAAAAGGACTCGGGGGCAGTTTCTGAAGGACCCGTACGGGTTTACTAAGAAGCTATTCACTGAACCGAAGAGTGGCACTTTATCGTGCACTAAAGAAGAATTGGATGCTCATATCAAGGATACCTACAAGGCAAGATCTTTATGGGAATTCTGTCGAGGAGAACAGTGGCATATTTACACAAATTACTAATAACAGCCATGGACCACTTCCACATTCCTGACAAAGTGATCAAAATAATGAGGATGTACTATGACAGTTTCGAAATGAGGTTTACGACTGGAAATTTTACAACAAATTGGCACCGATTGGAAGTTGGCATTGCTGCTGGCTGTATGATATCTGTCACGTGGTTTATATTAGTCATGGAGTTGATTTCGGAAGGTGTAGATTTTTCGGAACAAATCGCCCATGTACAATCGCCTAAGAAAGCCTTCATGGATGACGTGACACTTCTAGCTACAGATAAAAAATCATGCAGAATGCCCTCTTGAGATTAGACGAACTTGTAAGGTGGTCAAGGATGCGATTTAGAGCAAAAAAGTCGCGTAGTCTGACATTTGTTAAGGGAGTGCAGAAAGAATTTAAGTTTCGAATATCTGAAGAAAGCATTCCAACAGTCAAGGAAGAGCCCGTCAAGAGCTTGGTCGAGTATACGCTGGAACATTGTCAGACAGAAGTCGTGGGATTGAAATTATGAAACAGGCCGAGGCTGGGTTATCAGCGATTGATAATTCGAAGTTACCAGGTAAATATAAATTGATGTTTGTGACAGCACATAAGATCTCCTCAGCAGGATCAATGACTGTAACAACACTTGTGAACTGACAGGATGTATGGTGGGTAGCATGGATGTGGTATCCCTATACCCATCGATCGACGTAGATTTTGCGGTGGAGAAGTGCGTGGAGATGATCAACGAGAGCCAGGTGGAGTTCCGTAATGTCAACACAGAAGAACTGGGCCTCCTACTTAGACTGACATGTAATAATGAATACTTAGATAAGCATAATCTTAGTAGTTTTGCCCCAGTAGATGTTTAAGAGGTAGACCGCCCACAATTACTTCTATGGCTAGGAAGACACATATAGAAAGGTGGCGCGGATGGACAGAGCCATACGGAGCCCGCAAATGTCCATCAGGTAAAGAAAATGATCGCACATGCACTAGGAGCTAGTATAAGAGTTACCCTAAAAGGCCACACGTTTAAGTTTAATGATAAAATATATGCCTAGGACGAGGGGGCAGCTCGGCGTAGTATC
>NC_043014.1:4034680-4052180 GCF_006345805.1 Octopus sinensis
AGGTTCTATTCTAACAGCACAGCTTGCATCCAAAGTTGTTTGCATTTCGTTCGCTGTTCGAATGAATAACCGCACTCGTTTCCAAGGTCATTCCCGTGCTGACTCGGTTTGATTGATTCTCGATTCTCCCCTCTCGGTCGATCGTGGGCTGTCATATCCATTCATATCTGTTACAATATATTACAAAGGCGAGGATCGTAATCTCCGCAGCCTCCACCAGTCTTTCCTGGTGTCGATAGTCTTTCCTCCTATTGTCCGCTCGTCTTTCCGAGCAGTCCTCTTGTCTTTCCAAGATGCCTACCGTCTTTCCGGTTGTCAGTGGTTCCCTACCACAAGGTCTTAGATGTCTTGCAAACAACTTGCACATGCAAGTGCTACCAGTTAAAAGCTCCGTATACCGGAAGCTAGCAAGTGTATGGGTCATCAGGAGAGATTGCGCGCCGTTTCGTTTCGGGGCCTACCTCTCGACGGCATCAATGCGCACTGATATGAGGCTCTCGCTGCTAGATCAGCTGGTTATGAAGAACTCAATATACTTTTAGCCATCGCTCATCGTCTCTTTTTAACCAAATCCAGTGCTAGCCTTCTCCACTGTAGATTGGATATCAGTCATGATGGTATTGACTTTACGATGAGTTAGGCCTAGCGATAACAACAGTCGTCTCACGCTGTGTCCAACAAACCCTCTACATCCAATTTCTTTATTAGCCACATGGGCCCAAACATAGAGGGGGACAATACAGCCTGATTGGGGTCAGACACACAATGATTATATGACTCTTAAAATTTTACAAAATATAATGAAATCGAATGAAATCGAATGAGATACAACAAGGACGAAATACACACGTGAGATGAAGCAGAGAGATGGCTTACGCTCCGACCCCACGAGCCCCATTCTCCTACTGAAACATTTGTATGCAGACTTATGACATGTTCATGAGGAATCTTTCATTCCCAGCACCCTCGCAACATGCAACCATCTTTCTTTGAACATTTTCTTTGACAGGCATCTTCTTTCCAGCCTCACCTTCCTTTTAAGGAGGAAGATAAAATATCTCCCCAACCCGAGACCGGAGATGAGGTTGCCTGTCGCCAAACCTTTCATTCGCGACTTCCATACCACCTCTTTCGCTATTGCTTACCTTCTTTCGTGAGGAAATCCGGCGGGTCAATTTTTACAATTGACTCAGACGACAGCTCTACTCTTCCCGAACCTGACAGCAGATGTTCTGCATAAACCCACACTTCAGACACTCCCGAACACTGAACAATAGCGTGCAGGACAGTTTCCCTATCCCGTCTGCATCTTGGACAGTCGGCAGTGGTGGTTCGACCGTGTCCTGCGAGCTTATCCCGAACGGGTAAGGCTCCTCGGTAACATTGCCAGGCCAGGGATTTTTGGAAATTATCCAAATACCCCGGCCCAAACGTCCTTCGGAACAGACTGTCTAACTGGTTATCTCCGAGACCTAGGGTTTCCTCTAGGATATCGTCGTTCCCAGCCTCTACCAACCTGCTATAGAAAAATGTGGTTGTGCCAAAACCGCTAGCATTACCCGAGCGATGGAACTGTAGGAGTGCTGTACGGCACTCCGTAAACCATGTACCCAACCTCGTTCTACGAAGGAACCAGCTTTCTTGTCCACTAAAACTTGTGAACCTGGGAAACATCCGTTTCGCGTGCGGAGACCACACCTGTTAACCATTCAGGAGTAGCCAGAGATGCCTCAACCTCAGCGCATGTTTGCGCATCAACACAGCCAAGGCATCCCCAGTCCTCCATTCAACGGCTTTTGGCAGCAGAGAGAACGCCTCACTAGAGGAGTGGTGCCCTTCCACAAAAAGCGGAAGATCTGCTTCTCCAGCTTGCTCAACCACGAACCGGGACAGGGCACGACGGTTAGGCGGTAATGATGACCGATGCGATACCTCCGCCCTCCCTTTCAAGGATAGCCACCGCCAAGACCAGGTCTTGACTATGCAGGTCACCTTGCTCAATACCTCTGCCCAGTTCTTTTCTACCTGGAGGTCTGGTCCAAACCATACCCCTAACAGCTTAACCGGGCCCTCCGTCCAACGTCCCACGACGCTATCCAAAGGCATCGACTTTCTCCTCCAGGTGCCGAGTTGCAAGCCGACTGACTTTTCCCGGTTAATCTTGCTCCTGCCACCGTCTCGTAAACCTTAATGGTTTCACTTACCCTCTGTAGGTGTTCCATCTTGGTTACAATAATGGTGATGTCATCCGCATATGCTGAAACCGACTCTCCAACAGCGGGCCCCTCGGGATGTCGCTCAACTTTCGCAGTAACGGCTCTAGAGCCATCACATACAAGTGGCGAAAGCGGACATCCTTGGCGAACCGAGCGCTTAACAGGAACGGCCTAGAAAGAAATCCGTTCACCCGAACGATCGAATCGATGTTGTCGTATAATTGGATTATCCACCTAAGGAAGCCAAGACCCAGCCCGAACTGTGCTAGCACGGACACCAGGTATCGATGGTCAACCCTATCGAATGCTTTTGCCAAATCACTACTACCAACCCTTCTAAGGTATAGCGTATAAGATGGAGATTGTCCTGAATGCTTCTGCCGGGGACGGCACAGGTTTTGCCTTGCCGATCAGAGTATTCGCGACCCGCCCCAATCTTTTTGCTAGTACCTTGGCCAAAATCTTCACCTCTGCGTTTAACAGAGTGATGGGCCTAAAGTTGTCTATCTTATCTCCCTTGTTTAGGTCCTTCCTTACCAGAGTCACCACTCCCCTGCGTACAGATCTGGGAATCGACCCATTCTGTCCAGTTTGCGTAAACCCCGGCCAGAATTTTCCCAAACAAGTCTGGCATACTTTTGTACAATTCATAAGGCAAACCATCAAGTCACGGCGCCCTACCAGCTTTACAGTTCGTTATAGCCTCTCTACCCTCCTGAGGTGTTATCGGACCCTCACAGCACTCAGCATCCTGCCCCGAGAGACGCGGCAGCCCGGCAAGGAAGTCCGAAAGGTCCAACCTACCATCCGGTCCATTGCCCCTCCCGAAAAGCTGTACAAAGTGCTCCTGAAAAGCCTGACACATCTCATCGGGTTCGTTCACAATCTCGTCTTGTAGATTCTCCACAGATCGAATTGTAGAATCATTTCCACGTTGGGTTTCCATCACCCGAGCCCATCCAGCGGCATTGAGCCCCTCACTCCCCATTGCACGAAGTCTACCCCTGATAATGCATCCCCTGTGTTTGGCCTCGAGGTGCTGGTTTAATTCCAGTCTCTTAGCCTTCGCCTCAGCAGCACTACCAGTCAACACTGCTTCCTCTAATTCCTTAACCAGTTCTAGTTCCCTCTTACGCTCTCTAGCCACTAAACCTATGCTATATCTAACAGACTCAAATTTAATGGCTCTTTTGAGGGCGTACCACCATTTATTATTAATGATGGTACCAGTTAAAGCCCTCTGTATCATTAACTTAATCCGGCTTCTGTACTCTTCGTTCGCCAAATGGGACTTATTGAGTTTCTAGTAACCGGATCCTCTACTCTGTAACTTATCTAGGTTCAGCTTACAAGTGACAAATTTCTGATCACTGTAGCTGACCAAGTGGAACTGTGGACACTTAGCTATGGATCTATCTGTTTCTCTAATTAGAATCCTATTTTAATAGGACTTAAAAGACCCGTCACCACTTAACCATGTCCACATTGGGGTGTTCGGGAATTCAAGTCTGTATGGATCTACTAGCTGAAAGCGACTTAGTAGTTCCCGGAAACCTGCATTAGGTATTCTATTTGGGTTCGAGCCAACATTATCCACGCGCGCATCTTGAATAACATTAAAGTCCCCTAACAAAACTAATGGGTACGCCGTACCAAGAAACTTCTCTAGGTCTCGGAAATACTCAGACTGACCATTGTAGGGGTGTAAATTGCCACCAGCCTGATTTTCTTACCGCAACTTAAAGTCAGGTCGAAGACGACCAGCCTACCCTCTGGGTCACAAAAAATTAACTTCTTCTCTGAAACCCGGTTTCTTTTTAGTAGGACCACACACCCCCACACCCACCCGCCGGTGGACTGGAGAAATAAATTTCTCGTATCCGTCCAGGAGTGGGAGCAGTCCTCTTGATCCCTTTAACCGGGTTTCAGTAGCAACAATGACATCCAAATTATGTGACATGACGTCGTTTAAGAAGCGACCTTGCTTCCATCCCGCCGTCAGGCCACGCACATTTAAACATCCAACGTGAACTGCCATAAGTCTTACCTCAATTTCTTATGTCTTCGCTAAAAGGCGGAGGTGGGTCCGCCTCTTTTTCTTTTCTCGGGCTCGTGGAGTCGTTTTAATTAAGCCAACATCACTCCGATGGTCATTTGCTAGAACGTTGTAAGACGTTCTGTCTACGTGGTAGACTTCGAAACCGTCTTTAACGTTTTTGCATCCAGTTCTTTTTAGTTTTTTAATTTGTATTTGGCTCATTAATCTCGAGTTTGAGGTTCGAACCGCCATATATAGAACTTCTTTTTCTCGTATTTCTTTTGTTTTTGATTTTTTGGCTTTTTCATACCTTCTTTGAGTTTGCATTTTTGCCAATGATTTAACATTTCTGTTTAATTTCCTTTTGCTACCAGCTCTCTTCCATTCCGTCTCTTCTTTATTTCCGCTCTCATTTTTTTCTTCTGTGCTTTCTTCTGGTTTTCCATTCTCTGTAGTTTCATCTTCCGAGTCTTCTTCAATGTTGTTCTCCTCTTTTTCTTTTTCTTCACCACTCTTGCATTCGGACCTAACATGGCCCTTCTTTCCACATTTAAAACATCTGGGTTTTCTACATTCCACCATGACTACTAACTTCGTACCCATTATATCTATGACCTCTGGAATTTTTTCTAGGGTCATAGGCTCTGCTTGGATCAGCATTTTTATTGTTTGGCCAAGCCTGACTTTGTCTTCTGTTACTTCCGCAGAAAGCAGTGTGATTTCTTCCTCTAGGTCATACAGTACTGCCGCTACTAGCCATTCGGCGTCCGCCTCCGGTGGTACACAGCTTATCTTTATTCGGGAGGTTCTCCTCCCCATATAAAATGGCAACAGTACTACCTCATCCGTTCGAAGAGGCTCCACAGAATACTTTTGCGCCTGTTCCACTGTTGACATCCTCACTTCAACAGCTGCATATCTTTTTCCTCTGGCCAAATATGTGATGTTATTCCAAATTGGCCTTAAATATTTTTCTACACTTCTGTCATTGACATAGTTAATTTTTTTCTGTTCAACATTGTATGTTTTGAAAATTACAGTCCTTTCGAGTACATCTTTAATGATGCTATGAGGAGGGACCACCTTTATTTCGGTCCCTTCTTTTGTTAACAGCTCTCGGTTTGCCTTCAAATTGGTTGTATCAATTTTCCTGAGTTTCCTCCGGCGGCAGCCGCAAAGCTCCTTATTGGCTCTTCTAATATCCTTCTGCTCACTACAGAATCCTTACTGGCACTTGGCACTGGAGATACACTCTCCCTACGAGCGACAGTACCTTCCACTATGTAAAAACACTAATAAAGAAAGTAAAACGTTTCCCCGCAAGGGGGAATTAAAACAAATTTTGCTTCAAAACAAGCAATAAATAGTCCCTTTTTTCAAATTATAATAATCGAATTTAACTGTAACAGACATAAAATTTTAACATTGTACACTGCATAATAAGCGACATTATTAAGAAACATGCGTCTCCATCCGACTTCGATAGGAAAATGTTCCACTTTCCAGCCTGCGTCTTCACATTCCTCAAGGTTTTCATAACGGTTCAATTTTCGAGACCGAGCGGCGTCCATATTATCGTCATCAGGAACTGTTAGCTCGACTATATTTACAACTTTCTTTCACACCACATCAAAATATCTGTATTTTTCGAAACTGGGATGGGAAAGAAAACCTGGCACCCAGGTAAATCTGCAGTTACCTCTCAATAGCCGTTCCACTTTTCATTTCTCTCAGGATGTTTCTTGATCTTCTTCTTGAAACAAATCCGCTGACCTGGTCGCACGATGGTAATGAAATCGCTTGATGGTACTTTTAACGGTTTTTCCTCAGTGTTGTTGAGATGAATTTGGTTCATTATAGCATTGAAGATAACCTTAAGGACCAAGTTGTGCCTCCATGTGTACCTGTTCAATGCTAATGAACAGTTGGAAAGAATACGTGTTAGCGTACCGACCTTTCTACATTTGCAGATGTCATTCTCTAAGATGTTCCATCTTTGAAACAGGTGATATGGGAAAGTGCAACATTGACAACAAAACATTTGTAGAGTAAATGCTGGGCTAATTCGACTAAGCAACATGCTATGCGTCCGTTTGGAGTGTTTCAGGCCCTAACCTGTCATGCAAAATTGAAGGTGGGGTTTGTGTGATGTTTGAACTCACCGAAAAGCTGTCAGTGGATATACTCTCCTTTGCAGCAGTGTGCGCTGTGTCTAACACGACCCATCATCGAAAATTTTAGCACCACACGTCTGGTTTGTTGTCCTACATCACTCATAGAGTAAATTTGGATGAACTGTGGTTGTTCATTCGCGGGTACCAGGAAATCAATGAGGGGATAGACTTGCCCTTGAACTTTGACGTCGGCGTAAATTCATGTTTATCTATCTTCTTAGATTCACCAAACGATGTCATTTGAAATGCAGAGTTGTATTGTCTGATATTGTTCAGAAAATCCTTTAACTAGATTGAAGCGCCTTCTAGAAGATTCCTAAGGTGTTGAGATTGTAGTGTTGGCAATGATACCTGTCCGAATATGTTGTCATCTATTGCATTGTTTTAAGTTCTAAACGATAATAAATACCTTGACGTTCTATTTATGTGATGCTATTTCTATTTTTTTACAGAATCGTTTCATCTCCAAGAAATCTCTCGACGATAAACCTGATGACACACCAAGTAAGAACTAATTTTATAGCTAAAGTCATTGACCCGTGTCTCCTTGAGTCATGGTTTATAATTTCACGAACTTTGAATTAGTTCCACATTACTATCCATATGTCCACAATAGTATATACTAAGACACTTGCCTGAATTTATTTCGAAATATATTCTACTTTACAATAATTTCCTAAATAAAATGTTACTCTAATATACAATGCCATTTATTGTGTATATGAGTATATATGCAGTGCTACGTCGATAATTGTACCAAGCAGCATGTCGTCTACTAATAACAGTCGACCGATCACGTAGAGATGAATTAGGATACCTCTACCACAATGGCTGCGCATATTCAACCAGATCACAAAAAAGAATGTGAGAAGGGGCACTAACAATGCACACTTCAACTAAGTGAAACCTTCACGTTGAAATCTTTCGACTTGTACATAAATACAATAATTTGAACATCCATATAAGTACTTTATGGCAACCAGTATTTGCCCATTAAACTCACCTTCCTGGTAAACCATCCACAACATGCCCCAGGGCATGTGATCGTGTGCCTTTTCGTGGTTTACATCGTCTAAACCTTGCAACTGGAAGATCTGTCTTTGAATGACTATCTGGTCAGGTGTACCGCGTGTCGGACGGTAATATTGGGGGCGACGTTTTCCCTACATATCTTTTCCTGACATCACGTGTAGACTTTTCTATAATTAGAACACACTCTTTGATCTTTTTTTGAAAAAATTGTGATTGTCACCCCGTATTACCATTGCCTTGGTGTTTTTTCCAGAGGTCCCATCCACCTAGCATATATGGGTCACTCAGAGAATACCATCTGTATTTAAGGTTTCTAAAATATCAAGCCGAACGTGTTTTCACCAGCAGCTTTACCACTTTTAAGTGAGTTTAGCTCAAATAAGCGTTCAACCGAAGAAGAACCTGCCGAATAAAATAATACAATCACGAATCCATTTCGATGTCCAAATTCATTCCGGATGGTCACTCTCAATTTGGATGCAAAAGTCTCCACATTTTCGCTTCTGATCCCAGCATCCTCTGCGGTTCCAACTGTATTCTGTAGGTCGCACTGGACTTACCAATTTCCAGTGTTCGACAGATTGTAGGAATGTTCAGGTTTTCAGACATTTAGGTAGTGACGAGTTGACAACTCCGCCCCTTCCTTTTACCCGAAAGTTCAGCAAAGAGTGAAAGAGGACCGAAATCTATCACAAACCTCTGTCACCAAGTATTTCTCTACCAGGCACCCTTATAAATATCCCTGTCTTAAAATAATATCTATTCCATAGAGAGGAGAGTGTGTATCCTGCACTGAAGGCTGCTATGACCTCTCCATTAAGTTCACTGACGACATTCCTTCCAATCAATCCTTCTCACGGTTATCAGTGCCAAGGTGTGCACTGAAGTTTCCTTGCAGGACAAATGACTTTGCCCCAAATATATCTAAAGCTGAGGTGAATTTGCTTAAGAAGAATTTGTATTTGACCCCGTTGTTTGCTGCATATACTTACAGCAGCCACAGTGGTCCTTCATATTCAGCCTTAGCTTCAAGAGGTGAACACTCACACCTAGTAGGTTTCACTCAATAATACAATCCGAAAGCTGGAGATTGAGAGTATCCTAATCCCACCTGTGCAGACATTGCTGGCACCACAGTTGCGTAGTGGAGTTTCAAGCCTATATCCAGGTGTACGCTATCGGAGAAAGGAAATTTTGTAGAGGAGACACCGATTATATCTTACAGGCAGATTATATCTAACAATTTTGACGTTTTAATTCTCAATTATTAAAGGTTGTTCCCTTCTTGATCTGCTTTGTCGTCCTGAGACCGTCAATATTGTGCTCCCATCAAAAACGGTAAGTCATGGATTTTTTTGTTAACATATATTTATGTCTGTATGCATGTATTTATTTAGGTATGTATGTGTGCTTGTGTGTGAATATGTGTGTATGTATTATGTATGTGTGCGCAGTTAGGGCGCAGTTTAAGCTATCTTTTCGTGTAAGAAGGTTTATGTTCCTATAACAGGTGTTAATTTTGTAACACTTTAAAATGCAAGATAAGAAAGTTCATTTTCGGCACTTGATGCTTTGGGAACCAGACAAAAATTGCTGCAGCTCGGCTGGCATGTATTACTCCATCTCTCCATATTCACCAGATATTGCACCTTCGGATTTCCACTTATTCAGGCCTTTGCAGAATAGTTTTAATGGTAAAAATTTTAATTCCTTGAATGACGTAAAAAGATACCTCGATGAATTCTTTGCCATGAAACCACCTCAATTCTGGAAAGAGGGTATTTTCAAGTTAAAGGAAAGATGGAGAAGCATAGTGCAACAAAATGGTTCATATTTGGTTGTTTAAAAATGCAATGGCAAGTATTTATTGGCCCTTTATATTCCTTTAAAAATCGGCACGAGCTTTCCAGGCAACCCAATATAAATACATATATATATATATGTATATATGTATACATATATATATATACATATACATATATATAAACACATACACACAAACATATGTTATATATATGTATAAACATATACATATATATATATATATCAACACACACACACACATATATATATATATAAATTTTTATACACTTACATATATACATCTACATATACACACTATATTTAAGGAGTGAATAACCAGTTTATATAGCACCCGTGTACAAAATATCTAATCCTCATCCCTTTCGTATGCAGTCAATTTATAACCTACAATATGTTCCCAAACATTTTTCTTACAAACTTTTGTGATATTCCATTGAACGCCAAAAGATATGTTGACCTTCGAGCTTCAATCCGGAATATTATTCACCAGTGCTAGAAATGCCCGACTCTTCAGTGATCATGATGGATAACTATACTAAACAATATCAAGGCAATAGAGCTTTGGCATAAATTCAAACTACTTTTAAATATTGCATCCTATTGCCTTGACAGATTCTCCTAAGGTCGCAGTGGAAAAGTCCTACAGCGTATTAGGACGCCGTACATGAAAGGTTGGCGTCGGGCTTTCTTGTGCGTCAGCAGAATGCGCAAGTCTACGTTTATAGTAATCTTCAAACTACCAGCGATTTTAGATAGCAAAATTAGTCTACTCTTGACAATGAACAGGGATATTAGCTGTTTATGTAATGTGTATGCTTTGCCATATACAAGCATGAAATAATGAAATACCAGATTCACAGAAAGGCATGCAGTTCCAGCAAACCTCCAAGATGTAAAACGATATAATAGATTTGGTAGAATGGACAATGTCGACGTCACCCACATCTTCATAAAATGCTGCCCGAAAATGTTGTCATGTATTGCATTCTTTTCAGTTCTAAACGATAATATACACTCTCTATTTTTCCACAGAACCGTGTCATCTCCAAGAAATCTCTCGACGATAAACCTGATGACACCCCAAGTAAGAACTAATTTTATATTGTATAAGACAATAACTTTGAAGAAATGATCAGGAATGAGATTAAATATTATAAAGTATCCAGCTTCCAGTTCTACAGTGTTTAGCCAAAGTCATTCACCCGTGTCTCCTTAACGATTTATAATTTCACCAAAGTTGAATTGTCTCTACATCACTATTCATATTTCTTCAGTAATATATACTAAGATACTAGTCAAAATTTCTTTTAAAATACATTTTTCTTTGCAATAATTTCCTTAATAAAATGTTACTCTGTTATACTATGACATTAATTGTGTGTATATGAGTGTGTGTGTGTGTGTGTGTGTGTGTGTGTGTGTGCAGCGCTACGTCGATAAGTGTACCAACTATTGTTCGTCTGAGAATCGAATGCCCGACCTAGCGCATCAATGCGTTTATATCTAGAATTTAGCAATCTGTTCAGTCTTGTGCTTCCAATCACTCGTGAATAGATTCCCGAAGTAACGATGTTCCACTTTCGTGCAGAGTGTGTGTTAGTCATCCCTGTCTTGGAGCACTCGGCAGCCAACCCATTCAATGCTTGTCGAAAGTGAACATGACATGAGTCAGATAGCTGCATGTCGTCTGCAAATAGCAGTCGACCGACCCCATACAGACGAAATGAGATACTTCTTCTAAAATGGCTCAACCAGATCATAAGAAATGTGAGAAGAAGCACTAACAATACGCTCTGCTATTGAAGTCGAAACTCCAAGTTGAAAACATTCGGCTTTTGCACAAATACAAACATTTGGACATCCGTACGAGTATTTTACGGTAAAAAGAATTTGCCCAATAATCCCACCTTCCTGGTAAACCATCCGCAACATGCCCCACGGCACGTGGTCTACAGCGTATTCCCCTTGGAATTATTTCAACGTTTTCTCGAAGATCTGCCTTCGAACGAATATCTGGTCGGGTGTACTGTATCCAGGACAGTAGTCCTGGACGCGACTATTTCCCAACGTAACTTTTCTAGACATGTAGTGTAGACTTTGTCTTAAAAAAATCTGCGATTATTACCCCGGATTGACATTGCCCTCGTGTTTTCCCTGATGCCCCATTCCACCTAGCATACATGGGTCACTCAAGGAATACCATGTGTATTTAAGGGTTTAAAATTATCAAGACGAACGTATTTCTCTCCAGCAGCCTTATCACTTTTCAGTGACTTTAGTTCGACAAAAATAATACAATCACTAATCGATTTCGATGCCCAAGTTTATTCATGTGGGTCTCTCTCAATTTGGATGCAATATTATCCACAAATTTGTTTCTTATTCCATCATCCACTACTGCTTTCAACTTTATTCTGTAGGTCGCACTGGACTTACCAATTTACTAGGTTCTCCCAACTGTAGGCATCTTCCGGTTTCAGACATCTTGGTAGTGGTCAGTTGACAACTCTCCCCACTACTTATAGCCCGATCGTCCAGCACAGACTCAAAGAGGACTGAGACGACAACAACATCTATCAAGAATTTCTGTCACTAAGCATTTCTATTCCAAGTACCCTTATAAACAACCGTCTAAAAACGATATCTATATCATAGAGTGTCCAGAAGACTAATATGGCCACCACATTAAGTTGTGTGACGCCATTCCACCCAATCAATACTTCTTGCGGTTATCAGCGCCAAAGTGTGCACAGAAGTCTCCTTGTAAGACAAATGACTTTACCCCAAATATATCCAAAGCTGCAGTGAATTTGTTAAGGAAGCATTTGTATTTGGCCTCGCTATTGGGTGCATTTACTTCCAGCAGCTACACCACTCCTTCATTCTGCTTGAGCTTCAGGAGATATCCCTTAATACCTAGTGGGATTCACTCCATAATCCAATCCGAAAGCCAGGGATTGTGAGCATCCCACTTCCGCCTGTGCTGACATAGTTGGCACCACACCTGCACGGTGGAGTTTCCAACCTAATTCCAAGTGTGCGCCTCCGAAGCAATGAAGCTTTCTTGAGGAGACTGATTATATATAACAGGCAACGTTTTGTCTCGTCCGGTTTTGACAGTCAAATTCTCAATTATGAACGGATGATCCCTTCTGGACCGGCTTCGGTGACATGGAACACACATATTTTGTTTTCCCTTCCCATGCATCCCAATTTGAGTTGGGTGGAGACTGAAAAATATTTCCCAAATGGACTCCTTCATCCAAGATCCGGACGCAAATGCTGTTATCCCTCTCCATGAATGACGCGTTATGGCTATTCCTTCGAGCCCTTTGCATATTGTAGCTATGATGGCCTGATTCACGCCAAGCACCAACCTGATATTTGTAATTGACCAATCCAGTACCAAGAATTGATAATATGGCCTACATATCTATAAAAGACTTTATCATTATTACGGTCACAAATATATATATATACTCACATCCAAGTTCAACAACAAAACAAACATCCGTTCTTAAAGGAGCCAAATACACATTCTGATATTCTGAGATTAATCTCTCAATTCGTTGACATCAACGTCAACAACAGGCTCAATAGACAAATGACTTATTTTCTTCGTTTAAAATTTATTCTTAGCGAATCATTTACTTCTTTCATTCTGATTTTCATTCATTCACTCATTCTTTTTCTCTTAAATTCTAAATGTCTCTCCTCTCTATCAATTCCTTCCAAGCCAACAACTTCCTTTGTATAGGATTCAAGAATTCTTTCTTTTAAACTAAATTGTTTCATTTTAATTTCACAGAACCTGGTCCCGGATCATTGTATACTCGGTGGGGCAGAACTACTTGTCCTACTAATTCAAGCCTTGTATATGACGGTTAGTATAAACTATACTTCTGTTCTCTCTTTCTCTCTTTATCTTTCTCTTCTTCTCTTTTTATTCCTTCATTTTCTCTTTCTGTCGTCTCTCTCCCTCCCCGTCTCTCTCACGCACACGCCCACACACTCAAGCAAATCATTTGATGACATATCACGTTTGAAACGATACCTATAGACCCTATAGAGTCTGCACAAGACTGCTTACTCCTTTGTAGGTATTTGGTCAAATCAGAATTTTAAATGTTGTCTACTACGGACCAAGTGAAAAGGCGGTTGTCTAACTACAGAATATAGATATCTCTACGTTAAGTTATAGATAGGACTAGACGGGAATCCAGTATAGCGATCAAGGACTCCTGGCTGACTTGTATGGAGTGTAGATATCAAATACCGAGGCTGCTGACCGGTGATCAAGTGTAATGGCTACGGATGGTGGTATTGTACGTGAGTGACCAGAGCTGAAAAGTGGCCACTTGACTATCTTTAACTAGAGTGCCCAATGATCGTAGGTGTGGGCTAAATTGAATAGAGTCTATTAGAATTGATGACAGTGACTGTAAATGGTTAATGGAATGAACGTACAATGTAGAATGAGGACTGGACAAGCCACATACTGTAACTGATGGAAAAAGCTAAGGACTGTATTCATTAAGTAAAATAGAGAGAGACTAAATATTAGTGAGAGAACACAACAGAGTACAGAATGCACTTCTATTCTTCTCCGCCTCACCGAAATCGTCCTATCGCTAAAACCTTGCTCTTTTCATGCACCACATCACCTCATTAATTATCCAGTATATCTTTGTAAGGTAATTCCGAAACTTCCAATTCAAAACTGCTGCTACAAACTGCGTCCCCAATCAACCTTACGTTCCTTAAAAATGCTCTGAATCTGCTCTTTATAAACCCTACACGTATCCTTTTTCGGTCGCCCACTTCGCCGTCCATTTATCTTAAACACTACGCCATTACTGAACCTCACAATTTTTCCTCCCACCTCGTTTCTGTGTATTGCATGAAAAAAAGTCTGTGTGATCATAACGTCTATGTAAGCCTGATTCGTCCGAGTCTAAACGAGAGGTTTAGCCACTGAGTCTCGTATGATCGACTAAACAACATTTCATCGACGATTACCCACCACTTCTCTGCATCTCGTCGTCTCCCGTATTGTCCTACTCAAACCACCAACAATTTCCACCACCCAAAATATCCCCGTTCACACGTGAACATCTTTTCCATTTCGGATAAACACGAGTGCATGCGTTATAAAATATCTTTCTTTTTCTCCATCTATTGACATCCACCGAAAAACACCTACCCCATGCAAACATAAATAATAATCCGAGTCGTAACCACAAATACTTACCCGTATACATATAACATATATATACATATATATAGGCGCAGGAGTGGCTGTGTGGTAAGTAGCTTGCTTACCAACCACATGGTTCTGGGTTCAGTACCACTGCGTGGCATCTTGGGCAAGTGTCTTCTGCTATAGCCTCGGGCCGCCCAATGCCTTGTTAGTGGATTTGATAGACGGAAACTGAAAGAAGCCTGTGGAATATATGTATATATATATATATATTTGTGTGTGTGTATATGTTTGTGTGTCTGTGTTTGTCCCCCAACCATCGCTTGACAACCGATTCTGGTGTGTTTACGTCCCCGTCACTTAGCCTTTCGGCAAAAAGAGATCGATAGAATAAGTACTGGGCTCACAAAGAATAAGTCCCGGGGTCGATATGCTCGACTAAAGGCGGTGCTCCAGAATGGCCGCTGTCAAATGACTGAAACAAGTAAAATAAAAAAGGGTATATATACATATATATATAAATACATATATATATATATATATATATATATATATATATATATATATATACATATATATATATATAATATATATATAATATATATATATATATATATATATATATGACGAGAATGCAAATGCAAAGCTACGTTCTCAAGCTTTCAGCAACACACAGTTTACAATAACATAAACACTAACATATATACACCACAATTCGTTCACACGCGACTAAACATGACTTCTTTTAAGGGTCAAACTGTAATGAATGTTTCCGTTATTTCATATATAATTTTGCTTAATATCTTTTTTACTTGATTTATTCTTACCATTTCTAGGTGTGGCTGGTGGACAATGGTACGGCTACACAGGTGGCGGAAGTAATCTCTTGTGTCTACCCAACGATCCCATTTGGGCCAATTATACGACAGAAGTTGAAATAGGTGGTTACATTTATGGCAGTGAATATCAACTGGAAACATACCTAACTAATAAACTCTTTTCTTTTGCTAACGCTGAATCAATTCATCAACACAACGTTCCGTGCGCTGTCTGTTTGACACGACAACCTGCTGTTGTTATGATGTTACCAGCCAGGACAAAGTGTTACCCTGGCTGGACAGCTGAGTATTCAGGATATTTGATGGCTGAGCATTATAAGGATAATGGCAGACTTGAATATGTGTGTGTGGACTATGCACCAGAAGCTGATCCAGCAGGTTACAGAAACGAAAATGGAGCTAGTTTATATTTCGTTCAGGCTGCTTGTGGTTCATTGCCATGTCCACCGTATGTCAATGGTCAAGAATTATCCTGCGTTGTGTGCAGTAAATATTGAATAGAAATTTACGTTCATTTCTATATGAAAATTTATGTCGGCGAATCATAAAATATAATATAATAAAGCAACATATACGTTTCTTGTAATTGTGTTTCGCAGTATTCTAATCCAAGTAATATATGTCGTTAAATAAATTGCGGCTACAAGTTTTCAGAAAATATTCAAAACGAAACAACAGAGACGTCATAGAATGTGACAAATAGCTTAACAGAACGATGTAATCCTCGGGGAATGATTCTAGAATACATTGTATGAGGTTCAGTTTATCAAATTTAAAAGTTGAAATAAAATGATGATTCGTTTAAATGTGTTTTGTATTCCGTCTTAAAATGAAAACAATCCCCAAATGAAACACCTCCGTACAAATATATCACCCTTTCATGATCAATCTTCAGAAAACACGATAAAAGCTTATAACTAACATCACTAAATCATGATGGTTTAATAAAAAAAATACTCCCATACGTATCAATGTAACTACAATCGATGCGATGACAGCACTGCAATCCAATCGCGGATATTACCTAATAAAGGATATTTGATATCCACTGAAGGAATACCACAAAATGTTGACTACCTAACTACTAGTCAGGTTACTAACACATTGAAGTTTTCACGAAACACTTTCGACAAGGGTACAAGTACACGTCCCACGATGAACTACTTTCAACCTACATTCAAATATTCCCGCTTTTCTACAAAAATCACACACACACAGCCTCGCGTCACATTACACACGCAGCCTCTCATCGTTTCCTGAAAACTGATGTGCCAAAATAAAATATGAAACCACCAAGAAATATGAGTAGACTTCAGGAACAGAATCAACCGAATCTACAGCAACACCACAAAACATCAAGTTCAACAAATTATCTCCGTCTGTAACATAAAACTATCAAACTCGCAGAAGAGGAACTTGCTTCGAGATACATGCATACAATAACTGTAACACACATAAACGACTTAGTAAGGAAAGGAACACCACTTATAAAATATACATTAGGTGGAATCAGTGCAACATGTTGAGTGTTTCACACTATACCCAGCATGATTGCTCCTTGTATGTGGGAGTTTGTAGAATGGCTGCCAGATAAACGAAGGTATCCGTGGAAAGAGGGATCTGTGGGTGGCAGCACGTGTTTTCTCCGATTAATTGCGTGCCATAAGAATGCTCGATTGTGAAAAAGCTAGAGAAAAAGAATAATAATTAAGTAATATGAAAGCACGAAATGCAAATTGACAAATGAATATATGGAAACATTCAACATGGCGTTTCCAGTGAACAGTATTAGCGCTCAGTATTAGGCATAAGCAATTTTTAGGTTCGTTAAAATGTGCTAATGGCATATTTCAAACTCTAAAGGCAAATTCAGTGCAGAAAGCGGCAAAAACAGCATATCAGTCCAGTGCTGCTCCCTATCGGGTTCCAGTTCAGTCGTTATCAAAAGAAAATACCGAAGAGGGGAATATCTGGACAAACTTAAAGCCATAGCTTTAACTTAAACATAGTCAACAACAACGAGTAAGTGACGCCATTAGAGCGCCAGGCTGGAGTCTGTCGTGAGTTACCTCCCTTCGTTATTTCTCTTTGATAAATTCTTCGCTAGAGGAGTTGACTTCAACCTTGTGCCCCAACAGTAACTGCGGTCGCTCGTACGTGCCCGCATTTTCCCCGCA
>NC_043014.1:4057180-4062180 GCF_006345805.1 Octopus sinensis
TCACTCTCAATTTGGATGCAAATGCCTCCACATTTTCGTTTCTGATCCGAGCATCCACTGCGGCTTCCAACAGTATTCTGTAGGTCGCACTAGACTTACCAATTTCCAGTGTTCTGCAGACTGTAGGAATTTTCAGGTTTTTAGACATTTAGGTAGTGACGAGTTGACAACTCCACCCTTCCTTTTACCCGAACGTTCAGCAAAGAGTGAAAGATGACCGAAATCTATCAGAAACCTCTGTCACCAAGTATTTCTAAATCAGGCACCCTTATAAATATCCCTGTCTTCAAATAATATCTATACCATAGAGAGGAGAGTGTGTATCCTGCACAGAAGCCTGCTAAGACCTCTCCATTAAGTTCACTGACGACGTTCCTTCCAATCAATCCTTCTCACGGTTATCAGTGCCAAGGTGTGCACTGAAGTCTCCTTGCAGGACAAATGACTTTACCCCAAATATATCTAAAGCTGAGGTGAATTTGCTTAGGAAGGATTTGTATTTGAATTCGCATTTTGCTGCATATACGTACAGTACGCTAAGGGCCCGAAGGAATAGCCATACCGCATCATCCATCGAGTGGGATAAAAGCAGTTCCGTCCGGATCTTGATGGGAGGAGACGATTCGGAAAATACATTGCAGTCTCCACCCAACTCAATCTGAGATGCATTGGGATGGAATACAAAATATGCGTCTTCCAAACCCCGTAGCAGGTTCACAAGGGATCAACCGTTCATAATTGAGAATTAGACTGTCAAAACCGGACGATACAAAGCGCAACCTGTTATATATAATCGGTGTCTTCTCAAGAAAGCTTCGTTACTTCGGAAACGCACAATTGGAAGTAGGTTGGAAACTCCACTGTGCAAGTGTGGTGCCAACTATGTCTGCACAGTCGGAAGTGGGATGTTCACTATCCCTGGTTTTCAGATTGGATTATGGAGTAAATCCCACTAGGTATTAAGGGATACCTCCTGAAGCTCAAGCAGAATGAAGGAGTGGTGTAGCTGCTGGAAGTAAATGCATCCAATAGCGAGGGCAAATACAAATTCTTCCTTAACAAAGTCACTGCAGCTTTGGATATATTTGGGGTAAAGTCATTCGTCTTACAAGGAGACTTCCGTGCACACTTTTGCGCTGATAACCGCAAGAAGTATTGATTGGGTGGAATCGCCTCACACACATAATTGGGGTGGCCATACTAGTCTTCTGGAAGGAAACGGACTCTCTTCGCGCCAAACACCAAGCTGATATTCGTAAATGGCCAATCAGGTGCCAAGAATTGATAATATTGCCAACATATCTATAAAAGAAGAACTTAATCATTTTTATTGTCACAAATATATATAAATGTACATATATATGTATATATGTATATATATACATATATATATATATATATATATATATATATATATATATATATATATATATATATATATATATATATATATATATATATAGGCGCAGGAGTGGCTGTGTGGTAAGTAGCTTGCTAACCAACCACATGGTTCCGGGTTCAGTCCCACTGCGTGGCACCTTGGGCAAGTGTCTTTTACTATAGCCCCGGGCCGACCAATGCCTTGTGAGTGGATTTGGTAGACGGAAACTGAAAGAAGCCTGTCGTATTAATATGTATATATATGTATATGTATGT
The DNA here is from genome assembly GCF_006345805.1 of Octopus sinensis. NCBI lineage: Eukaryota > Metazoa > Mollusca > Cephalopoda > Octopoda > Octopodidae > Octopus > Octopus sinensis. The sequence goes on from NC_043014.1 coordinate 4,058,837, forward strand.
GTGTGTGTTTGTGTGTCTGTGTTTGTCCCCCTAGCATTGCTTGACAACCGATGCTGGTGTGTTTACGTCCCCGTCACTTAGCGGTTCGCCAAAAGAGACCGATAGAATAAGTACTGGGCTTACAAAGAATAAGTCCCGGGGTCGATTTGCTCGACTAAAGGCGGTGCTCCAGCATGGCCGCAGTCAAATGACTGAAACAAATAAAAGAGTAAAAGAAAAAAAGAGTAAAGATATATATATATATATATATATATATCTTTACTCTTTTTTTCTTTTACTCTTTATATATATATATATATACTCACATCTAAATAAAGGAGTAAAAGAAAAAAAGAGTAAAGATATATATATATATATATATATATATATATATATATTTATTCCCTAATATTTATTATTTTATATATATAATATATATATATATATATATATATACTCACATCCAAGTTCAACTACAAAACAAACATCCGTTTTTAAGGGAGCCAAATACACATTCTGATATTCTGAGATTAATCTCTCAATTCGTTGACATCAACGTCAACAACAGGCTCAATAGACAAACGACTAATTTTCTTCGTTTAAAATTTATTCTTAGCGAATCATTTACTTCTTTCATTCTGATTTTTATTCATTCACTCATTCTTTTTCTCTTAAATTCTAAATTTCTCTCCTCTCTATCAATTCCTTCCAAGCCAACAACTTCCTTTGTATAGGATTCAAGAATTCTTTTTTTTAAACTAAATTATTTCATTTTAATTTCACAGAACCCGGTCCCGGATCATTGTATACCCGGTGGGGCAGAACAAGTTGTCCTCCTTATTCAAACATTGTATATGACGGTTAGTATAAACTATACTTCTGTTCACTCTTTCTCATTTTGTCTTTCTCTTCTTCTCTTTTTATTCCTCTCATTTTCTCTTTGTGTCGCCCCCTCTCTTCCCGCTTCTCACACGCACACGCACGCACGCACACGCACGCACGCACACGCACGAACGCACACTGAAGCAAATCATGTGATATATCACGTTTGTAACGATACCAATAGACCCTACAGAGACTGCACAAGATTGCTTACTCCTTTGTAGGTATTTGGTCAAATCAGAATTTAAATGTGGTCTAATATGGACCAGGTGAAAAGGATGTTGTCTAACCTCAGAATATAGATATCTCTACGTTAAATTATAGATAGGGACTAGACTGGAATCCAGTATAGCGATCAAGAACTCCTGGCTGACTTGTATGGAGTGTAGATAACAAATACCGAGTCTGCTAACTGGTGATCAAGTGTACTGGCTACGGCTGGTGGTATTGTACGTGAGTGACCAGAGCTTAAATGTGGCCACTTGACTATCATTAACTAGAGTGTCTATTGATTGTAGTTATAGACTACATTGAACAAGGTCTCTTAGCATTGATGAATGAATATGTGTGGTTAATGAAATGAACGCAGAATGTACAATGTGGACTGGACAGACCACACACTGTAACTAATGGACAAAGCTAACTTAGGGTCGTATGTATTATGCAAAATGTGGAGGGATGAAGTACCACTGAGAGAACCCAAGTGAGTACATATTGCACTTCTATTCTTCTCCACCTCACCAAAATCGTCCTATCCCTCAAACCTATCTCTTTTCATGCAACACCTCGCCTCATTAATTGTCCAGTGTATCTTTGTAAGGTAACACCGGCACATCCAATTCAAAGCTACTTCTTCCCACATCTTCTCCAACCAACCTCATATCCTTTGTGAATCTGCTCTCTATAAACCCTACACATATCCTTTATTGGTCGCCTCTCCGCTGTCCATTCTTCTTAAGCACTACGCCATCAATGAGCTTCAAAATTCACCCCACCTCAGTTGATGCTTTGCATGAAATAAAATCTCTGTGATCATAATATTATAGTATGTGGTAGGCACGTCTCGTGGTAGGCCTGACTCGTCCGAGACAAACCGATGGATATAGCCAGCCACACCCGTATGGTCAGCTAAACATTATTTAATCCCCTCTTACCCACCAGTTCTCTGCATCTCGCCATCTCTCGTATTGTTCTACTCAAACCACATGCAATTCCCTTCACCAACAATTTTCCCGTTCAAACGTGAACGACATCTTTTCCATTTCGGGAAATCACGACCACATGCGTCACAAAATCCCTTTCCTTTCTCCGTTTATTGACATCCACACACAAACATCTACCCCATGCAATACACATCACAGCCACAAATACTTACCCGTACACATACACAGAGACACGCATACACACACAGACACAAACACACACACAAACACAAACACACGCAAAAACACAAACACACGCACACATACACACATACACACACACACGCACACTTACGCACGTACACAAACACACAGGCACACACAAACACACGTAAACACATACACACACACACATGTAGAGAAGACAAACGCACAGCTGTGAACTTATACGCACTCTCATACAGCAACACACAGCTTACACTAACATAAACACTAACATATATACACCACAATTCGTTCACACGCGACTAAATATGACTCCTTTTAAGGGTCAAACTGTAATGAATGTTTCCGTAATTTTAGATATTATTTTGCTTAATATGATTTTTATTTGATTTATTCTTACTATTTCTAGGTTTGGCTGGTGGAGAATGGTTCGACAACGCAGGTGGCGGAAGTAATCTCTTATGTCTACCCAACGATCCCATTTGGGCCAATTATACTACAGAACATGAAGGTGGAAGTTGGATTCATGGCACTGAATATCAACTGGAATACTACACAACTAACAAACTCTTTTCCTTTGCTAACGCTAAATCGCTTCATGATCACAACGTTCCATGCGCTGTCTGTTTGACACAACAACCTGCTGTTGTTATGATGTTACCAGCCAGGACAAAGTGTTACCCTGGTTGGACGATTGAGTATTCAGGATATTTGATGACCGAAGGTTCTGGTAATAAGGGCAGACATGAATATGTGTGTGTGGACTATGCACCAGAAGCTGATCCAGCAGGTTACAAAAACTAAAATGGAGCTGTATTATATTTCGTTCAGGCATCTTGTGGTTCATTGCCATGTCCACCGTATTTCCATGGTCAAGAATTAACCTGCGTTGTGTGCAGTAAACATTGAATAGAAATTAAATTCGATTCCATATAAAAATATGTCTGTGAATTATAAGAAATGATATGAATGTTTACCTAATATTTTCATTCAAGTATGTCTATCGTTAAAAGAAACTGGTATATCAGAAGATATTGAAAACCATACAAAAGATGCTACGTAGAAAGCCAGAAATATCCTGAGAAATAAAATCTAAATCTGTCGGAACAATTCTAG
>NC_043014.1:4069680-4089680 GCF_006345805.1 Octopus sinensis
CCTACACGCGCACACACACATACACATACGTATACACATATAGACACAGACACACACACGCACGCAAAAACAAGCACACACATACGGACGCACACACGCACACGAATGCACACACCCAAAACTCACAACCCCACGGATATACGTATATACACCTATATACACTTACACACACACATAGAAACGCACACGTACATGCACACACAACTACAAACACATACGACACGCACGCACATACACACACACACACACACACAAATGAGCCCAAACATACATCCCATACACACGGCACACATTTTTTCATACATGTATACACACATACGCACGTACTAGCACACGTACACACATACACTAAGTAAAGCAAAGTTATTGGCCACATACCCAAAGTCTACGCATACACACACGAACACACACATACATACACACACACACAAGCTACAAGCAAAACACACACACGATACATATACATACACGCACACACACACATACATCAAACTAGCAGTACCTACTACTTGACCTGTGGTAGAGACAAAAGGAGCCACGCCCAATTCCTTCTTCCTTGACCTTAACACTACTAGCCCTACAACACGCAAATTTTAACAGCCACAAACACACACACATACACACGCACATGCACACACACACACGTGTCATTATTGCACACATACACACAGACACACACACGCACACGCAGACCTCCGCGCACGCTCTTATCCACACTTACACACACATTCCTCCTCCTCTACCACTCTCCTGTCTTTGAAACGACTTTTCTTCACCCATTTCCTTCCGGTCATTCAAAATGTGACGCGTGTGTACCGTTGGCGATTTTTTTTCCTCTGTCTTCACTCCTCTGGATCTTTCCATCTCGTATGTTTCCGACGAAGAGTTCCGCTCGAAACGTTATACCCTCCTTCTTTCCTTCTTTCCTGAGCGTCCAATAATACAATCTTTGTTCCACGTCCTTGCGTTGTTGTGTTTTTTTGTGCTTTCTTATTTGGATTAAATTTAACTATATATATACATGTGTGTGTGTTTATATATATATATAAATATATATATATATATAAAAATATATATATATTATATGTAGAAATATGTGTGTCTATATGTCTGTATGTGTGTGTGTCTGTGTGTGTCTGTGTGTACGTGTGTACTAGTAGAATTACCCGGCATTGCTAATGATTAAAATGGCAAAGTTGGTATATAATATATTCTAGTCATTTTGAAACAGGTGATATGGGAAAGTGCAACATTGACAATAAAACATTTGTAGAGTAAATGCTGGGCTAATTCGACTAAGCAACATGCTATGCGTCCGTTTGGACTGTTTCAGACCCTAACCTGTCATGCAAAATTGGAGGTGGGTTTTCTGTGATTTTTGAACACACAGAAAAGCTGTCAGTGGATATACTCTCCTTTGCAGCAGTGTGCGCTGTGTCTAACACGACCTATCATCGGAAATTTTGACACCTCACGTCGGGTTTCTTGTCCTACATCACTCATAGAGTAAATTTGAGGAACTGTGGTTGTTCAGTCGCGGGTACCAGAGAACCAATGAGGGGATTGACTTGCCCTTGAACTTTGACGTCCGCGTAAATTCCTGTTTATCTATCTTCTTAGATTCACCAAACGATGTCATTTGAAATGCAGAGTTGTATTGTCTGATATTGTTCAGAAAATCGTTTGATTGGATTGAAGCGCCTTCTAGAAGATTCCTAAGGGGTTGAGATGGTAGTGTTGGCAATGATACCTGTCCGAATATGTTGTCATCTATTGCATTGTTTTAAGTTCTAAACGATTATAAATACCCTGAAGTTCTATTTATATGATGCTATTTCTATTTTTTCACAGAACCGTTTCATCTCCAAGAAATCTCTCGACGATAAACCTGATGACACACCAAGTAAGAACTAATTTTATAGCTAAAGTCTTTTACCTGTGTCTCTTTAACTAATGATTTCTTATTTCACCAACTTTGAATTAGTTCCACATTACTATCGATATGTCCAAAATAAGATATACTAAGACATTTGCCTGGATTTATGGCAGTGAATATCAACTGGAAACATACCTAACTAATAAACTCTTTTCTTTTGCTAACGCTGAATCAATTCATCAACACAACGTTCCGTGCGCTGTCTGTTTGACACGACAACCTGCTGTTGTTATGATGTTACCATCCAGGACAAAGTGTTACCCTGGCTGGACAGCTGAGTATTCAGGATATTTGATGGCTGAGCATTATAAGGATAACGGCAGACTTGAATATGTGTGTGTGGACTATGCACCAGAAGCTGATCCAGCAGGTTACAGAAACGAAAATGGAGCTAGTTTATATTTCGTTCAGGCTGCTTGTGGTTCATTGCCATGTCCACCGTATGTCAATGGTCAAGAATTATCCTGCGTTGTGTGCAGTAAATATTGAATAGAAATTTACGTTCATTTCTATATGAAAATTTATGTCGGCGAATCATAAAATATAATATAATAAAGCAACATATACGTTTCTTGTAATTGTGTTTCGCAGTATTCTAATCCAAGTAATATATGTCGTTAAATAAATTGCGGCTACAAGTTTTCAGAAAATATTCAAAACGAAACAACAGAGACGTCATAGAATGTGACAAATAGCTTAACAGAACGATGTAATCCTCGGGGAATGATTCTAGAATACATTGTATGAGGTTCAGTTTATCAAATTTAAAAGTTGAAATAAAATGATGATTCGTTTAAATGTGTTTTGTATTCCGTCTTAAAATGAAAACAATCCCCAAATGAAACACCTCCGTACAAATATATCACCCTTTCATGATCAATCTTCAGAAAACACGATAAAAGCTTATAACTAACATCACTAAATCATGATGGTTTAATAAAAAAAATACTCCCATACGTATCAATGTAACTACAATCGATGCGATGACAGCACTGCAATCCAATCGCGGATATTACCTAATAAAGGATATTTGATATCCACTGAAGGAATACCACAAAATGTTGACTACCTAACTACTTGTCAGGTTACTAACACATTGAAGTTTTCACGAAACACTTTCGACAAGGGTACAAGTACACGTCCCACGATGAACTACTTTCAACCTACATTCAAATATTCCCGCTTTTCTACAAAAATCACACACACACAGCCTCGCGTCACATTACACACGCAGCCTCTCATCGTTTCCTGAAAACTGATGTGCCAAAATAAAATATGAAACCACCAAGAAATATGAGTAGACTTCAGGAACAGAATCAACCGAATCTACAGCAACACCACAAAACATCAAGTTCAACAAATTATCTCCGTCTGTAACATAAAACTATCAAACTCGCAGAAGAGGAACTTGCTTCGAGATACATGCATACAATAACTGTAACACACATAAACGACTTAGTAAGGAAAGGAACACCACTTATAAAATATACATTAGGTGGAATCAGTGCAACATGTTGAGTGTTTCACACTATACCCAGCATGATTGCTCCTTGTATGTGGGAGTTTGTAGAATGGCTGCCAGATAAACGAAGGTATCCGTGGAAAGAGGGATCTGTGGGTGGCAGCACGTGTTTTCTCCGATTAATTGCGTGCCATAAGAATGCTCGATTGTGAAAAAGCTAGAGAAAAAGAATAATAATTAAGTAATATGAAAGCACGAAATGCAAATTGACAAATGAATATATGGAAACATTCAACATGGCGTTTCCAGTGAACAGTATTAGCGCTCAGTATTAGGCATAAGCAATTTTTAGGTTCGTTAAAATGTGCTAATGGCATATTTCAAACTCTAAAGGCAAATTCAGTGCAGAAAGCGGCAAAAACAGCATATCAGTCCAGTGCTGCTCCCTATCGGGTTCCAGTTCAGTCGTTATCAAAAGAAAATACCGAAGAGGGGAATATCTGGACAAACTTAAAGCCATAGCTTTAACTTAAACATAGTCAACAACAACGAGTAAGTGACGCCATTAGAGCGCCAGGCTGGAGTCTGTCGTGAGTTACCTCCCTTCGTTATTTCTCTTTGATAAATTCTTCGCTAGAGGAGTTGACTTCAACCTTGTGCCCCAACAGTAACTGCGGTCGCTCGTACGTGCCCGCATTTTCCCCGCATATTTGTGTGTATGATTCTGTGTGTGTGTGTGTGTGTGTGTGTTTGTGTCAGTGAGTGTGTGTGTGTCGGTGTGTGTGTGTCACTCTGTGTGTGTCAGTGTGTGTGTGTGTGTGTCAGCGTGTGTGTCAGTGTGTGTGTGTGTGTGTGTGTGTCAGTGTGAGTGGCAGTATGTGTGTGTCAGTGTCAGTGTGTGTGTGTATGTGTGTGTGTGTCAGTGTGTGTGAGTTTGTGTGTCAATGTTTGTGTGTGTGTGTGTTTATGTCAGTGTTTGTTTGTGTTTGAGTGTCAGTGTGTGTGATTGTATGTGTGTGTCAGTTTGTGTGTATGTCGGTGTGTGTGTGTGTGTATGTGTGTCAGTGTCTGTGTGTGTGTGTATGGATTTCAGTGTGTGCGTGTGTATGTGTGTCAGTGTGCGTGTATGTGTGTGTGTGTGTGTTTGTGTGTGTGTGTGTGTATGTATGTCAGTGTGTGTGTGTGTCAGTCATTGTGTGTGTGTATGTGTGTGTGTGTGTGACAGTGTGTGTGCGTGTGTATTTGTGTGTGTGTCAATGTGTGTGTTTGTGTGTATGTCAGTGTGTGTGTGTGTGTGTATGTAAGTGTGTGCGGGTGTATGTGTGTGAGTGTGTGTTTGTGTGTGTGTGTGAGTGTGAGTCTGCGTGTTTGTGTGTGTGTGTGTGTCTGTGTGTGTGGGTGTGTGTGTTGGCGTTTGTGTCAGTCTGTGCTTGTGTTTGTGTGTGCCAGTGTGTGTGTGTGTGTGTCTTTGTGTCTGTGTATTCGTCGGTTGAACGAAATTCAGTTACAGGTCTTCAGCTTAAACCTCGCATCTCGATCTTTTGATGAAGCCACACGAAGTATCACGTACGGCCGACAACTGTCACCAGAATGGATTTCGCACAACTGTCACCAGAATGGATTTCGCACAACTGTCCAGGAATATTTCGCAGCGTTATTCCATTTCTTCTCTCATAGCTTTTGGGGTTCTTCTCGTTCTGACGATCGTGATTCTTCATCAAGATTCAAGAATAGGAAAAATGGAAGAGAAATCGCAAACGGTAAGTCATGGATTTTGTGTTAATATATGTATGTGTTTATGTATTTATATATGTATGTATGCATGTTTGTATGTATGCATTTACGTATGTATGTATTAATATGTGGATGTATGTATGTACCGATGGATGGATGGATGTAAGGATGTATGCATGAATCACGTACATATGTTCCTATGGAGCACACACACATACATAAGATCACACACGTAATCACACACGAACACACAGGAGCACACACCTAAACATACATATATATACATATACGTATATTTGTATACATAATATACATATATATGTATATATAAATATACATATATATGAATATATTAGTGCGTGAACATATATAGATATATATATACAAACAAATATATGCGTCAGTGTATCTATCACTGTATCTCTCTGTCTATCTCTCTCTCTCTCTCTCTCTATTTATCTATATATATGTATGTGTGTGTGTGTGTGTGTGTGTTTGTATATAAATATATTCTTTTACCCGTTTCAGTCATTTGACTGCGGCCATGCTAGAGCACTGCGTTTAGTAGGACAAATCGACTTCAGTAATTATTCTTTGTAAGCCTATTGCTCATTCTATCGTTATCTCTAGACAAACCGCTATATTACGGGGACGTCAACACACCGACATCAGTTGAGAATCGATAGTGGTGCGACAATAACAGACACATATATAAAACATAGATACATACACACTATGTCTGCTATACACACACACACACATACATCTATATATATATATATATATACATATCATATATACATACACACATATATAGTTACGTATGTATGTACATACATGACTATCTATCAATCTATTTATCTACATATCTATCTATCTATATATATATATATATATATATATATATATATATATATATATATATATATATATATATATATATATATGTATATGGATATATATATCTATATCTATATATACATACATATATACACATCCTAAGTAAACACAAAGAAGAGTGGAATTGTACTCCTGTCCGATCGCTCTTTCACCAGACATAATCCTGGAGAGGGAAATAAGTGCGTAATGAAAAAAATCTAATGGTGGGGTTCTAGCATGGCCATGCCCTGTCGCTGCAACGTTTAGCCCTATTAATATTAGTGTTAAGTATTATATCTAGATGTACACTTACACACACGCACAGAAACAGACACATACAAACACACACACACACGCACACATAGGAATACGTACATATTTACACACATTTATCTATTTCTCTCCATCAGGAACGGAAGTGAGGCGAGTTTTTTTGAATCTTTTCTTTCCAACTGAAAATAAAACGTGCGAGTGCCAATGTAGATCGGTGAATTTCGTAATGTTTGACTGTAATTCACGTTGGTTTTTATATATGACAATATGTAAGAACGAATGTAAATACATACACACAGACACACGGACAAACACACGCACAAATAAACACAAACACACACACATACGCACGCACACAGACACACGTGCTCAATTGTACACGAACAATCACACTATACAGTGTATGTCCACTCACATATATGTGTGCGTTTGTGTGTGTGTATGCGTATAAGTAGATACGTGTATTTGTGATATTTATGGTGCGTATGCTTAAGTATACGTGCATACGTATATATCGATATGTATTTATATATGTGTGATGTGTGTGTGTGTGTGGGGGGGTGGAGGCGCAGTGGCCCAGTGGTTAGGGCAGCGGACTCATGGTTGTCGGATCGCGGTTTCGATTCCCAGACTGGGCGTTGTGAGTGTTTAATGCTCCACGAGTCTCAGGGAGTGGGTTATGTTTATCTCTGCTGTACTCTTTCGCTGCAACTTTCTCCCTTTCTTCTGTTGGCCTGCTCGCTTAACCAGCGGGGTGGCGTCATTTGAATGCTAAAACAATGCGAAGCGCATTGTGACCGGCGATGTGTAGCAACAACTGATAGCCTGGTCTGTGACGGTGATCACGGAGATATATGTATCATACGCACACACACATACACACACATACACACGTACATAATCACACACCAGCACAGATGTCCACATATACCTTTAACGAACAATACTCATACAGATACGCACACACTCATACACACATGGGCAGAGACACACACGCACATCCACGTACTTAAGCGCACACACGCTCACGAGCACACGCACGTACATTACGCCCACACAACTCCAAAAACCCTCACACACACACGCATGTACAAATTCACAGAAACACCGATACATATACATACGCACAATATATGCCTACACGCGTACACACACATACACATAAGTATACACATATAGACACAGACACAAACACACACACGCACGCAAAACTCACAACCCCACGGATACACTTATATACACCCATATACGCTTACACACATACAAACTCACACGTACACGCACACACAACTACACTCACATACGAGACGCATGCACATACAAACACACACACACAAATGAACCCACACATACGTCCCATACACACGGCACACAATTATACATACACGCACACAATTATACATACATGTATACACGCATAGGCACAGATATTCGCCACACACCCAAACGCTACGCATACACACACATGCACACACACACACACACTACAAACAAAACACACACATACACACACACGCGTGTCATCATTGCACATATACCCACATACATACACGCACACGTACACTAAGTAAAGCACTGTTATTCGCCACACACCCTAGCTCTACGCTTACACACATGAACACACACATACATACACACACACTACAAACAAAACACACACATGATACATATACATACACGCACACACACACATACTTCAAACAAGCAGTACCTACAACTTGACCTGTGGTAGAGACAAAAGGAGCCACGCCCAATTCCTTCTTCCTTGACCTTAACACTACTAGCCCTACAACACGCAAAGATTAACAGCCACAACCACACACACACATACACACACACATGCACATACACATACACGTGTCATCATTGCACACATACACACATACACACACACGCACACGCAGACCTCCACACACTCTCTTATCCACACTTACACGCACATTCCTCTTCCTCTACCACTATTCTGTCTTTGAAAGAACTTATCTTCACCCATTTCCTTCCGGTCATTCAAAATGTGGCCGCGTGTGTACAGTTGGCGATTTTTTTCCTCTGTCTTCCCTCCTCTGGATCTTTCCTTCTTGTATGTTTCCGACGAAGAACTCCACCCGAAACTTTAAACCCCCTTCTTTCCTTATTTCCTGAGCGTCCAATAATACTATCTTTGTTCCACGTCCTCGCGTCGTTGTACTTTTGTGCTGTCATGTTTGGATTAAATTTACCTATATATATATACATGTGTGTGTGTGTATATATATATATATGTAGAAATACGTGTGTGTATGTGTGTGTGTGTGTGTGTGTGTGTGTGTGTGTGTGTGTGTGTACTAGCAGACATACCCGGCATTGCTGGGGATTGAAATGGCAAAGTTGGTATATAATATATTCCAGTCATTTTGAAACAGGTGATATTGGAAAGTGCAACATTGACAATAAAACATTTGTAGAGTAAATGCTCGGCTAATTCGACTAAGCAACATGCTATGCGTCCGTTTGGAGTGTTTCAGGCCCTAACCTGTCATACAAAATTGGATGTGGGTTTTGTGTGATTTTTGAACGCACCGAAAAACTGTCAGTGGATATACTCTCCTTTGCAGCAGTGTGCGCTGTGTGTAACACGAACTATCATCAGAAATTTTGACACCTCACGTCGGATTTGTTGTCCTACATCACTCATAGAGTAAATTTGGAGGAACTGTGGTTGTTCATTCGCGGGTACCAGAGAACCAATGAGGCGATAGACTTGCCCTTGAACTTTGACGTCGGCGTAAATTCATGTTTATCTATCTTCTTAGATTCACCAAACGATGTCATTTGAAATGCTGAGTTGTATTGTCTGATATTGTTCAGAAAATCCTTTGACCGGATTGAAGCGCCTTCTAGTAAAATTCCTAAGGGGTTGAGATGGTAGTGTTGGCAATGTTAACTGTCCGAATATGTAGTCATCTATTGCATTGTTTTAAGTTCTAAACGATAATAAATACCCTGAAGTTCTATTTATATGATGCTATTTCTATTTTTTCACAGAACCGTTTCATCTCCAAGAAATCTCTCGACGATAAACCTGATGACACACCAAGTAAGAACTAATTTTATAGATAAATTCTTTTACCCGTGTCTCCTTAACCAATGATTTATAATTTCACCAACTTTGAATTAATTCCACATTACTATCCATATGTCCACAATAATATATACTAAGACACTTGCCTGAATTTATTTTAAACTATGTTCTACTTTACAAGAATTCCCTAAATATAATGTTATTCTAATATACTATGCCATTTATTGAGTGTATATGAGTATATATGCAGTGCTACGTCGAGAATTGTTTCGGTCTGGACGGTTCCACCGAGTGTGCTCTTCGCCGAGTGTCCGAGGCGGCCGGTATGTTCACTGTGAACAAATTAGAGTGCTCAGAGCGAGCCCCACCGGCTTGCATACGAAAAGCATGGAATGCCCTCTTCATCTGAGAATCAAATTCCCGAGCTGGCACTTCACTGCGATTATATCTACGATTCACAAGTCCGTCCACTCTTGTGTTTCCAATCATTCGTGAATAGAGACCAAAAATAATGATGTTCCACTTTCCTAGACAGTGAGTATTTGTCAATCCTGCCTTGGGGTACTCAGCAGCCAACCAATTCAGTGCACGTTGTTGGTGACCATCAGACGCATCAGGTAGCAGATTGTCGTCTACAAATAACAGTCGACCGATCACGTAGAGATTAATTGGGATACCTCTACCACAATGGCTGCGCATATTCAACCAGATCACAAAAAAGAATGTGAGAAGGGGCACTAACGATGCACACTTCAACTAAGTGAAACCTTCACGTTGTAAACTTTTACATAAATACAATCATTTGTACTTTATGTCAACAAGTATTTGCCCAGTAAATTCACCTTCCTGGTAAACCATCCACAACATGTCTCAGGGCACGTGATCATGTGCCTTTCCGTGGTTTACAGCGTATTCCCCTTGGAAATGCTTCAACGTTCACTGGAAGGTCTTTCTTTGACTGACTCTCTGGTCGGATGTACAGTGTCCTGGACAGTAACCTTTAGCACAACAATTTCCCTACATATCGTTTCCTGACATCTAGTGTAGACTTTTCTATAATTAGAACACACTCATTGGTGTTTGTTTGAAGAAATTGTGATTGTCACCCCATATTACCATTGCCTTGGTGTTTTTCCAGAGGTCCCATCCACCTAGCGTACATGGGCCACTCAGAGAATACCATCTGTATTTAAGGCTTCTAAAATATCAAGCCGAACCTGCTTTTCACAAGCAGTTTTATCACATTTAAGTGACTTTAGCTCAAATAAGCGTTCAAACGAAGAAGAACCTGCCGAAAAAAATAATACAATCACAAATCCATTTCGATGTTCAACTTAATTCAGGAGGGTCACTCTCAATTTGGATGCAAAAGTCTCCACATTTTTGTTTCTGATCCTAGCATCCACGGCTTACCAATTTCCAGTGTTCGGCAGACTGTAGGAATTTTCAGGTTTTCAGACACAAACGTTCAGCAAAGAGTGAAAGATGACCGAAATCTATCAGAAACCTCTGTCACCAAGTATTTCTATACCAGGCACCCTTATAAATATCCCTGTCTTAAAATAATATCTTTACCATAGAGAGGACAGTGTGTATCCTGCACAGAAGTCTGCTATGACCTGTCCATTAAGTTCACTGACGACATTCCTTCCAATCAACCCTTCTCACGGTTATCAGTGCCAAGGTGTGCACCGAAGTCTCCTTGCAGGACAAATGACTTTGCCCCAAATATATCTAAAGCTGAGGTGAATTTGCCTAGGAAGGATTTGTATTTGACCCAGCTTTTTGCTGCATATACTTTCAACAGCCACAGTGGTCCTTCATATTCAGCCTTAGTTTCAAGAGGTGAAACCTCACACCTAGTAGGTTTCACTCCATAAAACAATCCGAAAGCTGGGGATTGAGAGTATCCTAATCCCACCTGTGCAGATATTGTTGGCACCACAGTTGCGTTGTGGAGTTTCAAGCCTATATCCAGGTGTACGCTATCGGGGAAAGGAAATTTTGTAGAGGAGACATCGATTATATCTTACAGGCAGATTATATCTAACAATTTTGACGTTTTAATTCTCAATTATTAAAGGTTGTTCCCTTCTTGATCTGCTTTGGTTTCCTGAGACCGTCAAATTTGTGCTCCTAGCCTACGCACCCCAGATCAATTTGCAGGCTTCTTGCTGGTTGCACCGGTATTGGGTGCGTTGTGCTATACATTTATCGACCGGACTCCTTTACTCGAGATCCGGATGCGATATCTTTTAACTAACTCGACAAATGATGCGGTATGGTTGTTATTTTCATATTGTAGTTATGATGGCCTTATTTGCGCCGAGCTCCAAACTGATATTTGTAATTGACCGATGAATATTCGCACCTGGCGAATATTTTATCATTATTCTATTGAGTTTTATCATTATTCTATTGAGAAATATATATACTCATATCCAAGTTTACGTATCATACATACATCCGTTCATAGCGGAGACCGATACACATTCTGATATTCTGAGATTAATCTCTCAAATCTTTGACATCAACGTCACCAACAGGCTCAACAGACAAATGTCTTTTTTCTGTCTTTACAATTTATTCTTATTATTTACATCTTTCGTTCTGACTTTCATTCATTCACTCGTTCTTTCTTAAATTCTATATTTCTCTCTTCTCCATCAATTCCTTCCCATCCAACAACCTACTTTGTAAATGATCCCCCAATTCTTTCTTTTAAACTACATTATTTCATTTTAATTTCGCAGAACCCGGCCTCGGATCATTGTATACCCGGTGGGGTAGAACAACTTGTCCTCCTTATTCAAAACTTGTATATGACGGTTAGTATACTTTATATTTCTGACCTCTCTTTCTTTTTTTGTCTTTCTCTTGTTCTCTTTTTATACCTCTCATTCTCTCTTTTTGTTGCCTCCCTTTCTCTCTCACCCTCTCTCTCACGCACATGCACACACACTCACCCTTCGTCGGGTTGTCTGACATAAACATTCTCAAATCCTTTTATGATATGTCACGTTTCAAACGTCTATACGTGTAGACTATACAGACTCTACACAAGACTGCTTACTCCTTTGTAGGTATTTGGTCAAATTAGAATATTATATGTTGTCTACTACGGACCAAGTGAAAAGGATGTTGTCTAACCACAGAATATAGATATCTCTACGTTAAATTACAGACAGGGGCTGGACTGAAAACCGCCATGGCGATCAAGAATTTCAGGCTGACCAGCTTTGGATTGTAGATATCAAATACCGAGGCTGCTAACTGGTGATCAAGTGTACTGGCTATGGATGGTGATATTGTACGTGAGTGACCAGAGCTGAATAGTGGCCACTTGACTATCTTTAACTAGAGTGCCCAATGATCGTAGGTGTGGACTAAATTGAAAAGAGTCTATTAGAATTGATGACAGTGACTGTAAACGATTAATGAAATGAACACACAATGTAGAATGAGGACTGGACAATCCACATACTGTAACTGATGGAAAAAGCTAAGGACTTTATTCATTAAGTAAAATAGAGAGAGACTAAATATTAGTGAGAGAACACAACAGAGTACAGTATGCACTTCTATTCTTCTCCGCCTCACCGAAATCGTCCTATCGATAAAACCTTGCTCTTTTCATGCACCACATAACCTCAGTATATCTTTGTAAGGTAGTTACGACACTTCCAATTCAAAACTGCCTCTTCCAACGGCTTCCCCAATCAACCTAACATTCCTTAAAAATGCTCTGAATCTGCTCTCTATAAATCCTACACGTATCCTTTATCGGTCGTCCACTCCAACGTCCATTCATCTTAAGCACTAAGCCATCACTGAACCTCACAATTTTTCCTCCCACCTCGTTTCTGTGTATTGCATGAAAAAAAGTCTGTGTGATCATAACGTCTTTGTAAGCCTGATTCGTCCGAGTCTAAACGAGAGGTTTAGCCACTGACTCTCGTATGATCGACTAAACAACATTTCATCGACGGTTACCCACCACTTCTCTGTATCTCGTCGTCTCCCGTATTGTCCTACTCAAACCTCCTACAATTTCCACCACCCAAAATATCCCCGTTCACACGTGAACATCTTTTCCATTTCGGATAAACACGAGTGCATGCGTTATAAAATATCTTTCTATTTCTCCATCTACTGACATCTACCGAAAAACACCTACCCCATGCAAACATACATAATAATCCACGTCGTAACCACAAATACTTACCCGTATACACAAAACATATATATATATAAATGGAGTTGCATGAAACAATCGTGCCGCATTATCTCTGGATATCCTAGTTGCTTACTACGATATATATACAAACATATACATACATATATATATATATATATATATATATATATATATATATATATATATATATATATATATAACTTAGAATAACTTAGAAAGGTTTTGGCCAGTATTGGCCCAGGCCATGTCTAACTTAATAGCACCACCTGGTGAAGTCTTTCAGTTCAGGATTTGGGCACCAAGGCCCATTCGAGCAGAGAGTTATTGTTTGCGGAGACATATCCGGGTGTGGGTGGTTTGTCCGGTACTGTTTGAAGGAATTTGTCCAAAGACTTCTTGAATTTTGTGTGGTCAGTTTCTTTTTTGACATGCCCTGGTGTAAGGTTGAAGAGAGCAGGTCCAATTGAGGTGAAATAGTTGTGCCGTATTGTCGTTATGTGATGCGATTTAGATTTTTGTTGTGGACGGATGGCACGTGGTCCAAGCCTTGGATGCATTTTGAAGGTGATGCCAACATCATTTGGACAGTGCTGGTGGAATATTTTCCACATCATACAGATAACGTAGCGTTCACGGCGTCGTTGGAGTGAATACAATTTCAGCTTCTCTAGTCTACCCCAGTAGTCAAGGTCTGACATGCCATCTATCTTTTTTGTGATTGACCTTTGGGGAGCTTCAATTCTCATAATATTTTGTTTTGTGTAGGGAGACCACAGTGGACAGCAGTATTCAAGGTGGAGTCGGGCAAAAGTGGAGAAGAGAAGGATAATAGCGTGGGAATCTCTCGACTGGAAGGTTCTGAGAATCCAGGAACACATTCTGCGGGCCATGTCAACTTTGCTGCTTATATGTGTAGCCCAGCTTATGTTGTTGTCCACTGTTACTCCCAGGTCTCTGATGTTGTTGGATGCCATGAGAATTTCTCCAGAAGGAAGAGAGTATGGGAGTTTCAGAGCGTCCTCCCTTCCAAAGTGGATCAGTTCAAATTTGTCTTCATTTAGCAACATGTTATTCTTTTCCGCCCATTGGACAACAGCCCGTAGGTCTGACTGAAGGTTTATTCGGTCATCCACGCCATTGATGACCTTCTGGAGCTTGGAGTCATCAGCGAAGGTTCTGATGTTACTGTGTTTGATGGTATCAGTAATATCATTTATGTAGATGATGAAGAGAAGTGGGCCCAACACAGTGCCTTGTGGGACACCACTGCTGACTTTGGCTGGGCTGGATTTGACTCCTTCGACTACCACATGTTGGGTTCTGTTAGACAGGAAGCACTTGATCCACTGCAGCAACTTTCCAGTGACACCAATATTGGACAGCTTTCTCAGAAGGATCTTATGATCAACCCTGTCAAAGACCTTGCTGAAATCAAGGTAGATGACATCAGTGTTGGAACCTTCTCCCAAGGCTCTCAAAATGTCATCAAAATGATGCAGTAGCTGCGTCAGGCAATCTCTCCCATTACGGAATCCATGCTGGTTGGGGTTCAGCATATTATGCCTCTCAAGGAAGTGAGTCATATGCGATCTCAGCACCCTCTCAAATACCTTGATGATATGAGAGGTGAGTGAGATTGGACGGTAATTCACGGCAAGCGATTTGTTTCCTTTTTTGAAAACTGGGACAACAGACTGGGATAGAAGGTCCTCTGGTATATATCCAGCATCCAGTGAGTTCCGCCACAGATTGGCTAGAGGGGGTGCAAGCTGGTTTTGACACATCTTCAAGACACAAGCAGGGAACCTATCGGGACCTACTGCTGAATTATGCTTCATTTCCTTTATTGCTGCTAAGACATCAGGAGCGCCAAATGTTATGTCCGATAAAGTGTATTGGGGAGTAACATCACTGATACAGCCCAGATCAGTCATATCAGGATTGCTGAAAACAGAGCAATATTGTTTCTGCAATATCTCTCCCATGGTTTTGGCATTGTCTTGAAGAGTACCATTTTCATCAATCAGAGGGCCAACAGTAGAACCAGTGACTCTCTGTTTTTTTGCAAATGAAAAGAACACTTTGGGATTGAGTTTGATCTTCTCAATGGCCCAGGCCTCTTCAGCTCTTCGCTGACTATTGATGATAGACATCATGTTGTTTTGGAGTTTATGTTTTTTAATCTCTAGCGACGAGATGGCAGTCAGGTTGGTGTGTTGCTGTTGACAGTATTTCAGCATGTTGATCTTTTTGTTGATTCTTTTAATTTTCCTTATGAGAGATTTTCTATTTCTAGGGATTCGACACTTAGATTTGTTTGCAGATCTTAATGGGGTGTGTCTTGCACATATGTTCGTGATGATGTCTACAAGTGACTGCCAGGACTTTTTAATGTTAGTGGGTGTGTATGTGTGCGTGAAGGACCAATCGACTTGTGCAAGATCATTATTGATCGCTTCCCAGTTTGCATTGTGGAAATCCATAGTGTCAAATGGATGAACAGGAGGGATGACATTTGTTTTGCATTTTGGCCAGTGAAATCTCAGATCACAGAGAACCATGTCATGGTCGGAGAGTAGGGTTTTCTCCACTGCAATATTGTGGATAGTATCAGTGTGATTGCTGAAAATTAAGTCTAAGACGTTTTTGTGACATCTCGTTGGTTCGAGTACCAGTTGGGACAAGAAGAAGTCATCCATGAAGTCAAGAAGCGATTCCACTGCCTCCCTGTCAGGGGTTGAGAGAGAAGAACCTGGCGGCAGACTGTTTGTAGACCAGTCAACCCCGGGAAGGTTGAAGTCTCCCATCATTAAAATGTTGTCAGGTTGACACTGCTGAATGAAACACTTTATGCTGTTGAGGCATTCCTTGAAGCATGGTAGGGGCGTTTGGGGTGGTCTGTAGAGCCCAACTACTGTTAAGTTGTTGGTTTGACTGAATACAGCGACTGCTTCGCAGTATCCATTCGAAAATATGTTCATGGCTTCTGTTGAGAATGAATCATGGACATAAATGGCAGTCCCACCCTTTCTTCTGCCAGCACGATCAGCACGAATGGTTTTGAAATTTTTAACTTTGGTTTCAGTGAGGACGAAGAAAGGGATGTGGTTTGGATGGGCCTCGACCCAGTCCTCCAGGAATCTTATCTTCCATTTTTGTGTATTGGTGGAAGGGCTGATGCCTTGGGCATTAAGCAGAAATGTTGAGGCGAGAGTGGATGGTTTTAATTGTTTTGGTGATTTGTTTATTTGATTGCTTTTTAATGGCATGTGCAGTGGGGTATTTGTGGTGGATGGTGGTGGGTGATAGCTCGGATGTTTTTTTCCAGTTCTTTTGCTAGATTCATCATAGCTAAAAAAGAGGAAGAAGAGGTGGTTTCCTGTCTAGGGAACCGCAGGTGACTGTGGCTGCGGCTATTTTTATGTGAGTGGTTATCTTTAAATGTCCGAAGAGTCCCTGGGAGATGGGTAAAGGGGCAATCCCTGTGCAGACACAATCTGTCTCGCTGGGAATAGCGGCAGATTTGGGGATTCCTTGTTTGAGATATTGGTGGTTGTGGTGGTGTTGTATTATGGTGGTTGCTGTTGTAGTTTGTGGGGATAGAGCGTTTTGTTCCAGGTAAATGGGTGAATTTGCATTCTCTATCAGTGCACAGTCTATGGCGAAGAGAATATCGGCAAATGATGGGGTTTCGAGTGGGTGTGTAGGTGCGTGTGTGTGTGTGAGTTGTGAAAGGTGTAGATGATAGTTCGTTGAAGTTTTGGCGACCTTTGTGACCTGTAGGAGGTAAATTCCTTGAGATAGCATTAGTAGTAGTAGTTGTAGTAGTAGTAGTAGGTAGAAGAGATGTTGACAGTGGTAATGATTGAGGAGGTCGATTCCAAGACAAAGATGTTTGTCGATACATAGTTGGAGTTGTACTAGTAGTAGTAAGCAGAGGAGATGGTGTTGACAATGATGATGATTGAGCTGCTGGGGCAGTGAAAGGAAGGGGTCGTGCTTCCTGCTGTGTGACCCTGATGACTGGGGGGTCAATCGTTTCGTTTAGCAAATCGGCCATTGTAGATGAATCGAGGAGTGGTTCATCCTGTTGTTGTTGCTGTATCTGTTGTTGTTGTTGCCGCTGAGTTTGTTGTTGAGGTTGTTGTTGTTGTTGCCGCTGAGGTTGTTGCTGCTGAAGTTGTTGTTGTTGCTGTAGCTGTTGTTGTTGTTGTTGCCGCTGAGTTTGTTGTTGTTGAGGTTGTTGTTGTTGTTGTTGCGCCGGTGATGCGTTCGAAGAGAAAACACATCTCAGTTTATCGAAGTGTTTATTTATTAATTTAAAAGCAACTTCGATTTGTTTTAATTTATTTTGTATCTGCCGTTCAGATCGAGTTTGCAAATGGTGAACTGCTCGTTTAGCAATTTCGTTCAGATACGAAGCACCTATGCTCTCTGTTTCGGTAAGGCCATGCCATGTGTTGATAAGAACGTCGACTTCATTATCAGACCAGTTTTTATTGGATTTTTGGTGGCTAGCCATTCTGGTTGATTTGTTTTATTAAATTTTGTTTTGTTCGTTTGTTTTGTTGATTACTTTTAATTATTTTATTTTATTTTATTTTATTTTATTTATTTATTTATTTATTTTTAAGGAGAAGTATGTAGAATTGATTGTACAGAATGTTTGCTGTAATACTGAGAAGTTTGTATTTGAATTATGAGCTTGTAGTTATTTTATCTTTCTTTTCTTTTCTTTTTTTTCCCTCTTTTTCTAATTTTTAATGTGTGGGTGATCCTTTAGTTATCAGAAGGTGTTTGAAAATATTTGGTCGTTTGAAAATTATGAAAATAGTTTGTGGTTAAGGAAAAGTCTACTCACGAGTTGGGAAAAAGCGTGGTTTCAAATATACAGGAATATATGTGATGGTCAATTACGACGAATGTATATATATATATATATATATATATATATATATATATATATATATATATATATATATATATATATATATATATATATGAGAAGGTATATGTACAGTTACGATTCAGCAACACACAGTTTACACTCACATAAACACTAACATATATACACCACAATTCGTTCAAACGCGACTAAACATGACTTCTTTTAAGTGAAAAATTGTAATGAATGTTTCCGTTATTTCATATATAATTTTGCTTAATATCTTTCTTACTTGATATATTCTTACCAATTCTAGGTGTGGCTGGTGGACAATTCTTTGACCACCCAGGTGGCGGAAGTAATCTCTTATGTCTACCCAACGATCCCATTTGGGCCAATTATACTACAGAAGTTGAAGAAGGTGGTTACATTTATGGCAGTGAATATGAACTACCTTTTTACCCAACTAATAAACTCTTTTCTTTTGCTAACGCTGAATCAATTCATGATCACAATGTTCCGTGTGCTGTCTGTTTGACACGACAACCTGCTGTTGTTATGATGTTACCAGCCAGGACAAAGTGTTACGCTGGTTGGACAGCTGAGTATTCGGGATATTTGATGACCGAGTATTATAAGCATAAGGGCAGACATGAGTATGTGTGTGTGGACTACGCACCAGAAGCTGATCCAGCAGGTTACACAAACGAAAATGGAGCTCTATTATATTTCGTTCAGGCTGCTTGTGGTTCATTGCCATGTCCGCCGTATGTCAATGGTCGAGAATTAACCTGTGTTGTGTGCAGTAAATATTGAATAGAAATTTACATTCGTTTCTATATGAAAATTTATGTCGGCGAATCATAAAATATAATATAATAAAGCAACATATACGTTTCTTGTAATTGTGTTTCACAGTATTTTATCCAAGTAATATATGTCGTTAAATAAATTGCTGCTACAAGTTTTCAGAAAATATTCAAAACGAAACAACAGAGACGTCATAGAATGTGACAAATAGCTTAACAGAACGATGTAATCCTCAGGGAATGATTCTAGAATACATTGTATGAGGTTCAGTTTATCAAATTTAAAAGTTGAAATAAAATGATGATTCGTTTAAATGTGTGTTGTATTCCGTCTTAAAATGAAAACAATCTCCAAATGAAACACCTCCGTACAAATATATCACCCTTTCATGATCAATCTTCAAAAAACACGATAAAAGCTTATAACTAACATCACTAAATCATGATGGTTTGATAAAAAAAATACTCCCATACGTATCATTGTAACTACAATCGATGCGATGAAAGCTCTGCAATCCAATGGCGGATATTACCAAATAAAGGATATTTGATATCCACTGAAGAAATACCACAAAATGTTGACTACCTAACTACTTGTCAGGTTACTAACACATTGAAGTTTTCACGAAACACTTTCGACAAGAGTACAAGTACATGTCCCACGATTAACTATTTTCAATCTACATTCACATACTCCCGCTTTTCTACAAAAATCACAAACACACACAGCCTCGCCTCACATTACACACGCAGCCTCTCATCG
>NC_043014.1:4094680-4112180 GCF_006345805.1 Octopus sinensis
CGGCGCGCTAACGATTCTCCGTGATCACGGAGATATATCTATCATACGCACACAATTCACACACACACACACATACACACGTACATACACACACACCAGCACAGATGTCCACATATACCTTTAACGAACTATATTCATACAGATACGCACACACTTATACACACATGGGCAGAGACACACACGCACATACACGTACTTAAACGCACACACGCACACAAGCACACGCACGCACATTACTCCCACACAACTCCAAAACACCCCACACACACACGCATGCATAAATTCACATACACACCGATACATATACATACACGCAATATATGCCTACACGCGCACACACACATACACATACGTATACACATATAGACACAGACACACACACACGCAAAAACATGCGCGCACATACGCTCGCACACACGCACACGAATGCACACACCGAAAACTCACAACCCCACGGATACACGTATATACACAATTATATACGCTTACACACACATATACGCACACAAAACTACACGCACATATAAGACACACGCGCTTACATACACACACACACAAATGTACCCACACATACGTCCCATACACACGGCACACAATTATACATACATGTATACACACAAACGCACAGTTACTCACCACACAAACTCTACGCATACACACTCAAACACACTACAAACAAAACACACACATACACACACACACGTGTCATCATTGCACACATACCCACATACCCACATACACACACACGTACACATACACTAAGTAAAGCACAGTTATTCGCCACACAACCTAACTCTACGCCTACTCACACGAACACACACATTCATACACACACACACAATACAAACAAAACACACACACGAAACATATACATACACGCACACACGCACATACTTCAAACTAGCAGTACCTACAACTTGACCTTCGGTAGAGACAAAGGAATCCACGCCTAAATCCTTCTTCCTTGGCCTTAACACTACTAACCCTACAACACGCAAAGATTAACAGCCACAACCACACACACATACACACACACACACACACACGTGTCATCATTGCACTCATACACACATACACACACACGCAGACCTACGCGCACACTCTTATCCACACTTACACACACATTCCTCCTCCTCTACCACTCTCCTGTCTTTGAAAGAACTTTTCATCACCCATTCCCTTCACGCCATTCAAAATGTGACGGCGTGTGTACCGTTGGCGATTTTTTTTCCGCTGTCTTCCCTCCTCTGGATCTTTCCTTCTCGTATGTTTCCGACGAAGAGCTCCACCCGAAACGTTAAACCCTCCTTCTTTCCTTCTTTCCTGAGCGTCCAATAATACTATATTTGTTCCACGTCCTCGCGTTTATGTTTTTTGTGCTTTCTTGTTTGCATTATATTTAACTATATATATACATGTATATATATATATATAATATATATATATATATATATATATATATATATATCAACAATTGAGGGTAAAATTAATTAATTAATCAATTTCATCAAGTGTTCAGTATGTAAAAGGACCATTTAAGGCGAATTCAAAATATTACATTATATAATTAGGGCTTAGTAAAATAAATTACTTTGCCACATACTGAACTTAGTAGAAATAGCAGCCAAAAAAAAAAAAAAAAAAATTTTCTTAGCATTTCTACTACTTAAAGAAAGTTTCTCTCAGATAATGTTTACTCCAGACAGCTCACGAAGGTTTGGGGGTAAATACAGAAAAATATCACAAGTACATAGATCGTTTGAGTACGTCAACGTTTCAAGATTAGTTTCAACTGTTTAGTTGGAGTGGTTCATCTGAAGCGACAAGTTCGCTGATAGGTAAAGTTCCTTCTTTTAGTGTTTCCAAATCCAAATTAAGAAATTTTGAGCTGACGAAAGAAATGCTGATTTTATTTGGCTAATCTTGAAACGTTGACGTACTCAAACGATCTATGTACTTGTGATATTTTTCTGTATTTACCCCCAAACCTTCGTGAGCTGTCTGGAGTAAACATTATCTGAGAGAAACTTTCTTTAAGTAGTAGAAATGCTAAGAAAATTTTTTTTTTTGGCTGCTATTTCTACTAAGTTCAGTATGTGGCAAAGTAATTTATTTTACTAAGCCCTAATTATATAATGTTTATATATATATATATATATATATATATGTGTGTGTGTGTGTGTATGTGTGTGTGTGGAGAAATATGTGTGTATAAATATGTGTGTGTGTGTGTGTGTGTGTGTGTACTAGCAGACGTACCCGGTATTGCTGGGGATTAAAATGGCAAAGTTGGTATATAATATATTCCAGTCATTTTGAAACAGGTGATATTGGAAAGTGTAACATTGACAACAAAACATTTGTAGAGTAAATGCTGGGCTAATTCGACTAAGCAACATGCTATGCGTCCGTTTGGAGTGTTTCAGGCCCTAACCTGTCATGCAAAATTAGAGGTGGGGTTTGTGTGATTTTTGAACGCACCGTAAAGCTGTCAGTGGATATACTCACCTTTGCAGCAGTATGCGCTGTATCTAACACGGCCCATCATCGTAAATTTTGACACCTCACGTCGGGTTTGATGTCCTATATCACTCATAGTGCAAATTTGGAGTAACTGTGGTTGTTCATTCGCGGGTACCAGGGAACCATTGAGGCGATAGAGTTGCCATTGAACTTTGACGTCGGCGTAAATTCATGTTTATCTATCTTCTTAGATTCACCAAACGATGTCATTTGAAATTCAGTGTTGTATTGTCTGATATTGTTCAGAAAATCGTTTGACGGGATGGAAGCGCCTTCTAGAAGATTCCTAAGGGGTTGAAATGGTATTGCTTGCAATGATACCTGACCGAATATGTTGTCATCTATTGCATTGTTTTAAGTTCTAAACGATAATAAATATCCTGAAGTTCTATTTATATGATGCTATTTCTATGTTTTCACAGAACCGTTTCATCTCCAAGAAATCTCTCGACGATAAACCTGATGATACGCCAAGTAAGAACTAATTTTATAGATAAAGAATTTTACCCGTGTTTCCTTAACTAATGATTTAAAACTTCACCAACTTTGAATTAGTTCCACATTACTATCCATATTTCCACAATAATATATACTAAGACACTTGCCTGAATTTATTTCAAAATATGTTCTATTTACAATAATTTCCTAAATAAAATGTTACTCTAATATACTAGCCATTTATTGTGTGTATATGAGTAAATATGCAGTGCTACGTCGAGAATTGTTTCGGCCCGCACGGTTCATCCGAGTGTGCACTTCACCGAGTGTCCGAGGCGGCCGGTATGTTCACAGTGAACAAATTAGAGTGCTCAGAGCGAGCCCCGCCGGCTTGCATACGAAAAGCATGGAATGCCCTCTCCATCTGATAATCAAATGCCCGAGCTGGCGCTTCACTGCGTTTATATCTACAATTCAGCATTCTGTTCACACTTGTGCTCCAATCGTTCGTGAATAGAGACCCGAAATAATGATCTTCCATTTTCCTACAGAGTGCATATTTGTCAGTCATGCCTTGGGGTACTCGTCAGCCAACCAATTCAGTGCACGTTGTTGGTGACCATCAGACGAATCGGGTAGCAGCATGTCGTCTACAAATAACAGTCGACCGATCACGCAGAGATGAATTGGGATACCTCTACCACAATGGCTGCGCATATTCAACCAGATCACAAAAAGAATGTGAGAAGGGGCACTAACAATGCACACTTCAACTAAGTGAAACCTTCACGTTGAAAACTTTCGACTTTTACATAAATACAAACATTTGAACATCCATATAAGTTCTTTATGGCAAACAGTATTTGCACATTAAACTCACCTTCATGGTAAATCACCCACAACATGCCCCAGGGCACGTGATCGTATGCCTTTTCGTGGTTTACAGTGTATTCCTCTTGGAAATGCTTCAACGTTTTCTGGAAGATCTATCTTTGAACGACTCTCTGGTCGGGTGTACTGCAACCAGGACAGTAATCTTGGGCGCGACAATTTCCCCACTTATCGTTTCCTGACATCTAGAATAGACTTTTCGATAATTAGAACACAATCTTTGGTCTCTGTTTGAAAAAAATTGTGATTGTCACCCCATATTACCATTGCCTTGGTGTTTTTCCCAGGGTTCCCATCCACCTAGCATACATGGGTCACTCAGAGAATACCATCTGTATTTAAGGTTTCTAAAATATCAAGCCGAACGTGCTTTTCACCAGCAGCTTTATCACTTTTAAGTGAGTTTAGCTCAAATAAGCGTTCAACCGAAGAAGAACCTGCCGAATAAAATAATACAATCACGAATCGATTTCGATGTCCAACTTCATTCAGGCGGGTCACTCTCAATTTGGATGCAAAAGTCTCCACAATTTTGTTTCTGATCCCAGCATCCACTGCGGCTGCCAACTGTATTCTGTAAGTCGAGCTGGACTTACCAATTTCTAGTGTTCGGCACTAGAACATTTAGGTAGTGACGAGTTGATAACTCCACCCGTCCTCTTACACAAACGTTCAGCAAAGAGTGGAAGATGACCGAACTCTATCAGAAACCTCTGTCACCAAGTATTTCTATTCCAGGTACCCTTATAAATATCCCTGTCTTAAAATAATATCCATACCATAGAGTGGAGAGTGTGTATCCTGCACAGAAGGCTGCTATGATCTCTCCATTAAGTTCACTGACGACATACCCCAAATATATCTAAAGCTGAGGTGAATTTGCTTAGGAAGGATTTGTATTTGACCTCGGTGTTTGCTGCATATACTTACAGCAGCCACAGTGGTCCTTCGTATTCAGCCTTAGCTTCAAGAGGTGAACCCACACACCTAGTAGGTTTCACTCCATAATACAATCCGAAAGCTGGGGATTTAGGGTATTCTTATCCCACCTGTGCAGACATTGTTGGCACCACAGTTGCGTAGTGGAGTTCAAAGCCTATATCCAGGTGTACGCTATCGGAGAAAGGAAATTTTGTAGAGGAGACACCGATTATATCTTACAGGCAGATTATATCTAACAATTTCGACGTTTTAATTCTCAATTATTAAAGGTTCCCTTCTTGATCTGCTTTGTTGTCCTGAGACCGTCAATATTGTGCTCCCATCAAAAACGGTAAGTCATGGATTTTGTGTTAACATATGTATGTCTGTATGCATGTATTTATTTAGGTATGTATGTGTGTGTAAATATGTGTGTGTGCGTGTGTGTAAATATGTGTGTGTGTATTATGTATGTGTGCGTGTGTGTAAATATGTGTGTATGTATTATGTATGTGTGCGTGTGTGTAAATATGTGTGTATGTATTATGTATGTGTGCGTGTGTGTAAATATGTGTGTGTGTATGGATTGATAGATTTGCGGATAGACAGACAGAGAGACAGATAGATAGATAGGTAGGTAGATAGACAGACAGATAGATAGATAGGTAGGTAGATAGACAGACAGATAGATAGATAGGTAGATAGATAGATAGATAGATAGATAGATAGATAGATAGATAGATAGATAGATAGATTACATAGAAGGATAGATATATATAGATAGATAGACAGACAGCAGACAGATAGATAGATAGATAAGTTTCTTTATTGGCCACACAGGGATGCACACAGATGGGCCAAGTTACAAGGTAGAGCTTTTCTTTTGGGGGATGAAGAGAACAAAAAACAAAAGAAAAAAAAATGGGGGTGGCGTAGGTTTTCGATCAAGAGGGATCGTAAAAGAGGAAAAAAAAGAACGATCAATAGGGATCGTGTATCACAGTGTTATGATACATGGTGTAAAGAGGAAAGCAAGTAAGGTTTATCCGTGGGAAGAAAAGCCTACGAAAAAGACCACGGTAACCTTGGTCAATATTGTTATATGTTACCACATTTGTTTGCAAGTGGGTAACCCTCTGTTTTCAATTTCTGGGTTCATAGGATTATGCTCAAGGTGGCTTCGTCATTCATACGTGCCATCCTTGCTACATTCACCCATCTTTTTTTAAAACATTCGCTAGACAAAACTTGCCTCTCTACTCTCACTTTCCTTTTCAAGTGGTACTTGAAGAAGTTGATGGGAGATTGACCAGAGAGGAGAGTGTTTGTCTCCAATCCTTTCAGACGCGTCCACCAGATACATTCTTTCGCCATAGCCACAAGGATGATGAAAATAGCTCTTCCTTCCCGTTTGAAGGAAGGAGGCGTGACAATATGGACGATAGACTCAGCTGATAAACCGACACGTCCCACACGTGACAGCAGCTGTTCGACATAAGCCCACAGGTCGGAAATTGTTGGACACTGCACGGGTGCGTGCAGAACGGTTTCGTCGCTCTGACCGCATCTCGGGCAGGTCGGCCCCGTGTTTCTCGAGCCGTGTCTGTAGAGCTTATCCCGAACGGGTAGCGCTTCTCGGTCGCACTGCCAGGCCAGGGATCTCTGGAAGTTGTCCATGGGCCCTGGCCCGAAAGTCGTCCTGAACAGGCGGGTCAGAGACTCCTCGTCGACGTCCAGGTTTGCCCCGAGCTCGTCGTCGTACCTCCCCTCCACTAATCCCCTATAGAATGCTTTGGTTGTGTTGAAGTCACTCAAGGTCGACCCGGGACGGCAGAGTTGCTTGAGAGCAACGCGACACTCGCGGTGCCATTCGCCCTTCCTCGGCCTCTTTTTGATCCACGACTGCAGTTCGGTCATGGAGACGAGCTGCGGGAAAGCGTGCCTCACAAACGGCGACCACACCTGTTCACCGTCGTCTACATAGAGCCAGAGATGTCGCAGTCTCGGCGCGTGTCTGCGCATCATCAACCACGGCATACCCAGCCCTCCTTTTAGCGGGTGTTGACAGCAAATGGATCGCCTGACCATCGGGACGCATCCTTTCCACAAGAAGCGAAAGAGAATGCGTTGTAGTTTGGTGATGGTAGGGTCGGGACAAGGTACGACGGATAGGCGGTAGTAGATGACGGACGCGATGTACGTGTTCGCCACCTCCGCCCGACCTTTTAGGGACAGTTTCTTCTCGGCCCATTGCCGGGCGAGAGTGACCACCCTACTCGTTATCTCGTTCCAGTTCTTCTCCACTTGGAGGTCCGGACCAAACTAGACCCCGAGCAACTCAACCGGGCCGTCGGTCCAGCGTCCCACGACGGAGGCGCTGGTGGACGGCATGGGCTTGCTTCTCCAGGTGCCTAGTCGCAAGCCCACTGACTTTTCCCGGTTGATTTTCGCTCCTGTCACCGCTTCGTAGTTTTTCAGTGTCTCGCCGACCAGCTCGATGTGCTCGTGGCTAGACACTATGACGGTGACGTCGTCCGCGTATGCAGACACGCTCGTCCCGCATCCCAGTTCTCGCGGGATGCCCCTCAAAGTTGCCAGCTTCCGCAATCGAGAGTCAATACGTATAGAAGCGACGAGAGGGGGCATCCCTGACGGACCGAACGTGCGATGTCGAAGGGTCTCGATAGATGTCCATTCACGCGAAATACCGAACGGATACCTCTGTACAAAGCGGCTATCCAGCCGCGGAAGACGGGACCGAAGCCTGCCGCTCTGAGGACCGCCTCCAAGTATCGATGGTCTACCCTATCGAAAGCTTTCGATTGATCAAGATTGATCAGCGCCCCACCCATGCCAGGTTCGTTAACTACCCTGTCTATGATGTAGCGCATCAGGTG
The DNA here is from genome assembly GCF_006345805.1 of Octopus sinensis. Lineage (NCBI taxonomy): Eukaryota > Metazoa > Mollusca > Cephalopoda > Octopoda > Octopodidae > Octopus > Octopus sinensis. Next base: position 4,102,351 of record NC_043014.1, read on the forward strand.
GAGGTTGTCATGGATGGTCCGGCCCGGCACGGCGCATGTTTGCGCCCTGTCGACCAGTTTCTCGATGACAAGCGCCAACCTCTTGGCTAGCACCTTGGCCAAAATTTTCAAGTCTGCATTAAGTAGAGTGATGGGCCTAAAGTTATCTATTACATTTCCCTTGTTTAGATCTTTCTTCAGCAGTGTTACAGCTCCTCGGCTCACAAAACCAGGAATGCTCCCGTTTTGCTGCCAGTTGCAGTACACCGCCGCCAAGAGATCTCCAAACAAGTCTGGCATACAATTGTAAAGCTTGTAGGGTAGACCATCCAAACCCGGTGATTTGTCCCTCGAGCATTCTGCCATCGCCTCCTGCACTTCCGCCGCCGTACCTTCGCAGCACCCTGCCTTTCTTGTCGAGAGTCGTGGTAGGCTATGTAGGTGGGCACTGAAGTCCACCCTACGTTCTTGCCCTCCACTCGTCCCGAACAGTCGGGCAAAATGCTGCTGAAAGGCCTCACACATTTTACTTGGCTCAAGCAATTCGTGCCCCTGTTCATCTACCAGGGACCGAATGGTGGCTTTGCTGCCCTGTTGCGCCTCTGCCACCCGGGCCTCTCTCGCGGCTCCAACACCTTCGTTCCTTAGAGCACGCATCCTAGCTCTGACAGCACATCTTCGTGCTTGGCGTTGAAGTGTTGGTCGAGGGCCAACCTCGCCGCCAAAACGTCGGATGCGATGCCGCTTCTAATTGCCATAGATAGATAGATAGATAGATAGATAGATAGATAGATAGATAGATAGATAGATAGATAGATAGATGGATAGATTAGATAGATGGATAGATAGATAGATAGATAGATATAGAGATAGATACATAGATAGATAGATATGTAGATAGGTAGATAGATAGATAGATAGATAGAGACAGACAGACAGACAGACAGACAGACATAGATAGAAAGATAGATAGATAGATAGATAGATAGATAGATAGATAGATAGACAGACATACAGACAGACAGACAGACAGAAGACAGATAGATAGATAGATAGATAGATATATAGATAGATAGATATGTTTCTTTATTAGCCACACAGGGCTGCACACAGACAGAACAAATTACAAGGTAGAGCATTTCTTTTGGGGCTAAAAAAAATGGGGGTTGGTTTTCGATCAAAAGGGATCGTAAAAAGAAAGAAAGAGGACAAAAAAAGGGGAGGATTTTTAAACAGGGGGGAGAGGGATTAAAAAAAGAAAAGGGGAGAGGAAAAAAAGTTGATCAATAGGGATCGTAATCACAGAAATGTCAATATGAAGTGTAAAGGGGAGGACAGGTGAGGTTTACCCGTGGAAAGAAAAGCCTACGGAAAAGACCACGGTAACCTCGGTCAATGAAGTCACATGTTATATTTCTTTCTTTTATTTTTTTTTTTTGCAAATAAGCAACTCTCTGTATTAATTTTTACGGTTCATAGAATCATAGTCAAGGTGGCTTCGTCATTCATACGTGCCATCCTTGCTACATTCACCCATCTTTTTTTAAAACATTCACTAGACAAAACTTGCTTCCCTACTCTCACTTTCCTCTTCAAGTGATACTTGAAGAAGTTGATGAGAGATTGACCAGAGAGGAAAGTGTTTGTCTCTAATCCTTTCAGACGCGTCCACCAGATACATTCTTTCGCCATAGCCACAAGGATGATGAAAATAGCTCTTCCTTCCCGTTTGAAGGAAGGAGGCGTGTCGATATTAACGATAGACTCGGCTGATAAACCGACACGTCCCACACGTGACAGCAGTCGTTCGACATAAGCCCACAGGTCGGAAATTGTTGGACACTGCACGATTGCGTGCAGAGCGGTTTCGTCGCTCTGCCCGCATCTTGGGCAGGTCGGCCCCGTGTTTCTCGAGCCATGCCTATAGAGCTTATCCCGAACGTGTAGCGCTTCTCGGTAGCACCGCCAGGCCAGGGATCTCTGGAAGTTGTCCGTAGGTCCCGGGCCGAAAGTCGTTTCAAACAGGCGGGTCAGGTATTCCTCGTCGACGTCCAGGTTTGCCTCGAGATCGTCGTCGTACCTCCCCTCCACTAATCCCCTATAGAATGCTTTGGTTGTGTTGAAGTCACTCAAGGTCGACCCGGGACGGCAGAGTTGCTTGAGAGCAACGCGACACTCGCTGTGCCATTCGCCCTTCCTCGGCCTCTTTTTGATCCACGACTGCAGTTCGGTCATGGAGACGAGTTGCGGGAAAGCGTGCCTCACAAACGGCGACCACACCTGTTCACCGATAGATAGATAGATAGATAGATAGATAGATAGATAGATAGATAGATAGATAGATAGATAGATAGATAGATAGATAGTTAGATAGATAGATATATAGATAGATAGATAGATAGATAGATAGATAGATAGATATAGAAATACCTGTCAATCTATTCGGTTGTCCAGAAATTTATTGCTGATATATGGTTGCTTAAATTTCGACTTATTTTAGAACATGATTGAGTTCATAAAATAGAATTTAACTCCACCTCCATTAAGAACGCAGTTTAAGCTATCTTTTCGTGTAAGAAGGTTTATGTTCCTATAACCTGTGTTAATTTTGTAACACTTGAAAAGGCAAGATAAGAAAGTTCATTTTCGGCACTTGATGCTTTGGGAACCAGACAAAAATTGCTGCAGCTAGGCTGGCATGTGTTACTCCATCCCTCCATATTCACCAGATATTGCACCTTCGGATTTCCACTTATTCAGGCCTCTGCAGAATAGTCTTAATGGTAAAAATTTCAATTCCTTGAATGACGTAAAAAGATACCTCGATAAATTCTTTGCCATGAAACCACTTCAATTCTGGAAAGAGGGTATTTTCAAGTTAAAGGAAAGATGGAGAAGCATAGTTTTACAAAATGGTTCATATTTGGTTGTTTAAAAATGCAATGGCAAGTATTTATTGGCCCTTTATTTTCCTTTAAAAATCGGCACGAGCTTTCCAGGCAACCCAATATAAATACATATATATCTATGTATATCTGTATACATATATATGTATATATATATATATACATATATATATTTATATATATATATATTTATATATATATATATATACAAACTTATATATATATAAACACGCACACACAAACATATGTATATATATATGTATAAACATTATATATATATATAAATTTTTATACATTTACATATATACATCTACATATACACACTATATTTAAGGAGTGAATAACCAGTTTATATAGCACCCGTGTACAAAATATCTAATCCTCATCCCTTTCGTATGCAGTCAATTTATAACCTACAATATGTTCCCAAACATTTTTCTTACAAACTTTTGTGATATTCCATTGAACGCCAAAAGATATGTTGACCTTCGAGCTTCAATCCGGAATATTATTCACCAGTGCTAGAAATGCCCGACTCTTCAGTGATCATGATGGATAACTATACTAAACAATATCAAGGCGATAGAGCTTTTGCATCAATTCAAACTACTTTTAAATATTGCATCCTATTGCCTTGACAAATTCTCCTAATGTCGCAGTGGAAAAGTCCTACAGCGTATTAGGACGCCGTACATGAAAGGTTGGCGTCGGACTTTCTTGTACGTCAGCAGAATGCGCAAGTATACGTTTCTAGTAATCTTCAAACTACCAGCGATTTTAGATAGCAAAATTAGTCTACTCTTGACAATGAACAGGGATATTAGCTGTTTATGTAATGTGTATGCTTTGCCATATACAAGCATGAAATAATGAAATACCAGATTCACAGAAAGGCATGCAGTTCCAGCAAACCTCCAAGATGTAACACGATATAATAGATTTGGTAGAATGGACAATGTCGACGTCACCCACATCTTCATAAAATGCTGTCCGAAAATGTTGTCATATATTGCATTCTTTTTTCAGTTCTAAACGATAATAAATACTTTCTCTTTTTCCACAGAAATCTTGCGACGATAAACCTGATGACACCCCAAGTAAGAACTAATTTTATATTGTATAAGACAATAACTTTGAAGAAATGTTCAGGAATGAGATTAAATATTATAAAGTATCCAGCTTCCAGTTCTACAGTGTTTAGCTAAAGTCATTCACCCGTGTCTCCTTAACGATTTATAATTTCACCAAAGTTGAATTGACTCTACATCACTATCCATATTTCTTCAGTAATATATACTAAGACACTAGTCTAAATTTCTTTTAAAATACATTTTTTTTACAATAATTTCCTTAATAAAATTTTACTCTGTTATACTATGACATTAATTGTGTGTATATGAGTGTGTGTGTGTGTGTGTGTGTGTGCAGCGCTACGTCGATAAGTGTACCAACCATTGTTCGTCTGAGAATCGAATGCCCGACCTAGCGCATCAATGCGTTTATATCTAGAATTTAGCAATCTGTTCAGTCTTGTGCTTCCAATCACTCGTGAATAGATTCCTGAAGTAACGATATTCCACTTTCCTGCAGAGTGTGTGTTAGTCATCCCTGCCTTGGAGCACTCGGCAGCCAACCCATTCAATGCGTGTCGAAAGTGAACTTGACATGAGTCAGATAGCAGCACGTCGTCTGCAAATAGCAGTCGACCGACCCCATACAGACGAAATGAGATACTTCTAAAATGGCTGAGCCTTGATCAACCAGATCATAAGAAATGTGAAAAGCACTAACAATGCACTCTTCTATCGAAGTCCAAACTCCATGTTGAAAACATTCGGCTTTTGCACAAATACAAACATTTTACGAGTATTTTACGATAAAAAGTACTTGCCCAATAATTTCACCTTCCTGGTAAACCATCTGCAACATGCCCCACAGCACGTGGTCTACAGCGTATTCCCCTTGGATATATTTCAACATTTTCTCGAAGATCTGCCTTTGAACGAATATCTGGTCGGGTGTACTGCGTCCAGGACAGTAATCTTGGGCGCGACCATTTCTCTACGTAATATTTCTAGACATGTAGTGTAGGCTTTGTCTTAAAAAAATCTGTGGTTATTACCCCGGATTGTCATTGCACTCGTGTTTTCCCTGATGCCCCATTCCACCTAGCATACACGGGTCACTCAAGGAATACCCTGAGTATTTAAGGGTTTAAAATTATCAAGACGAACGTATTTCTCTCCAGCAGCTTTATCACTTTTCAGTGACTTTAGTTCGACAAAAATTATACAATCACTAATCGATTTCGATGCCCAAGTTTATTCATGTGGGTCTCTCTCAATTTGGATGCAATATTATCCACAATTTTGTTTCTTATTCCATCATCCACAACTGCTTTCAACTTTATTCCGTAGGTCGCTCTGGACTTACCAATTTACTAGGTTCTCCCAACTGTAGGCATCTTCCGGTTTCAGACATCTTGGTAGTGGTCAGTTGACAACTCTCCCCACTACTTATAGCCCGAACGTCCAGCACAGACTCAAAGAGGACTGAGACGACAACAACATCTATCAAGAATTTCTGTCACTAAGCATTTCTATTCCAAGTACCCTTATAAACAACCGTCTTAAAACGATATCTATATCATAGAGAGTCCAGAAGACTAGTATGGCCACCACATTAAGGTGTGTGACGCCATTCCACCCAATCAATACTTCTTGCGGTTATCAGCGCCAAAGTGTGCACGGAAGTCTCCTTGTAAGACAAATGACTTTACCCCAAATATATCCAAAGCTGCAGTGACTTTGTTAAGGAAGCATTTGTATTTGACCTCGCTATTGGGTGCATTTACTTCCAGCAGCTACATCACTCCATTCTGCTTGAGCTTCAGGAGATATCCCTTAATACCTAGTGGGATTCACTTCATAATCCAATCCGAAAGCCAGGGATTGTGAGCATCCCACTTCCGCCTATGCAGACATAGTTGGCACCACACCTGCACGGTGGAGTTTCCAACCTACTTCCAAGTGTGCGCCTCCGAAGCAATGAAGCTTTCTTGAGGAGACTGATTATATATAACAGGCAACGTTTTGTCTCGTCCGGTTTTGACAGTCTAATTCTCAATTATGAACGGATGATCCCTTCTAGACCGGCTTCGGGGTCATGGAACACACATATTTTGTACTCCCTTCCCATGCATCCCAATTTGAGTTGGGTGGAGACAGAAAAATATTTCCCAAATGGACTCCTTCATCCAAGATCCGGACGCAAATGTTGTTATCCCTCTCGATGAATGACGCGTTATGGCTATTCCTTCGAGCCCTTTGCATATTGTAGCTATGATGGACTGATTCGCGCCAAACATTAAGCTGATATTTGTAATTGACCAATCCAGTACCAAGAATTGATAATATGGCTACATGTCTAAAAATGACTTTATCATTATTACGGTCACAAATATATATATATACTCACATCCAAGTTCAACAACAAAACAAACATCCTTTCATAAGGGAGACAAATACACTTTCTGATATTCTGAGATTAATCTCTCAATTCGTTGACATCAACGTCAACAACAGGCTCAATAGACAAATGACTAATTTTCTTCGTTTAAAATTTATTCTTAGCGAATCATTTACTTCTTTCATTCTGATTTTCATTCATTCACTCATTCATTTTCTCTTAAATTCTAAATTTCTCTCCTCTCTATCAATTCCTTCCAAGCCAACAACTTCCTTTGTATAGGATTCAAGAATTCTTTCTTTTAAACTAAATTGTTTCATTTTAATTTCACAGAACCCGGTCTCGGATCATTGTATACTCGGTGGGGCAGAACTACTTGTCCTACTAATTCAAGCCTTGTATATGACGGTTAGTATAAACTATACTTCTGTTCTCTCTTTCTCTCTTTATCTTTCTCTTCTTCTCTTTTTATTCCTTCTCTTTCTCTCGTCTCTCTCCCTCCCCGTCACTCTCACGCACACGCCCACACACTCAAGCAAATCATTTGATGACATATCACGTTTGAAACGATATATAGAGTCTGCACAAGACTGCTTACTCCTTTGTAGGTATTTGGTCAAATCAGAATTTTAAATGTTGTCTACTACGGACCAAGTGAAAAGGCGGTTGTCTAACTACAGAATATAGATATCTCTACGTTAAGTTATAGATAGGACTAGACGGGAATCCAGTATAGCGATCAAGGACTCCTGGCTGACTTGTATGGAGTGTAGATATCAAATACCGAGGCTGCTGACTGGTGATCAAATATACTGGCTACGGATGGTGGTATTGTACGTGAGTGACATGAGCTGAAAAGTGGCCACTTGACTATCTTTAACTAGAGTGCCCAATGATCGTAGGTGTGGGCTAAATTGAATAGAGTCTATTAGAATTGATGACAGTGACTGTAAATGGTTAATGGAATGAAAGCACAATGTAGAATGAGGACTGGACAAGCCACATACTGTAAATGATGGAAAAAGCTAAGGACTTTATTCATTAGGTAAAATATAGAGAGACTAAATATTAGTGAGAGAACACAACAGAGTACAGAATGCACTTCTATTCTTCTCCGCCTCACCGAAATCGTCCTATCGCTAAAACCTTGCTCTTTTCATGCACCACATCACCTCATTAATTATCCAGTATATCTTTGTAAGGTAATTCCGAAACTTCCAATTCAAAACTGCTGCTACAAACTGCGTCCCCAATCAACCTTACGTTCCTTAAAAATGCTCTGTATCTGCTCTTTATAAACCCTACACGTATCCTTTTTCGGTCTCCCACTTCGCCGTCCATTCATCTTAAGCACTAAGCCATCACTGAACCTCACAATTTTTCCTCCCACCTCGTTTCTGTGTATTGCATGAAAAAAAGTGTGTGTGATCATAACGTCTATGTAAGCCTGATTCGTTCGAGTCTAAACGAGAGGTTTAGCCACCGACTCTCGTATGATCGACTAAACAACATTTCATCGACGGTTACCCACCACTTCTCTGCATCTCGTCGTCTCCCGTATTGTCCAACTCAAACCTCCTACACTTTCCACCACCCAAAACATCTCCGTTCACACGTGAACATCTTTTCCATTTCGGATAAACACGAGTGCATGGGTTTCTTTTTCTCCATCTATTGACATCCACCGAAAAACACCTACCCCATGCAAACATAAATAATAATCCGAGTCGTAACCACAAATACTTACCCGTATACATACAACATATATATACATATATATAGGCGCAGGAGTGGCTGTGTGGTAAGTAGCTTGCTTACCAACCACATGGTTCTGGGTTCAGTCCCACTGCGTGGCATCTTGGGCAAGTGTCTTCTGCTATAGCCTCGGGCCGCCCAATGCCTTGTGAGTGGATTTGATAGACGGAAAGTGAAAGAAGCCTGTGGAATATAAGTATATATACATATATGTATGTGCGTGTATATGTTTGTGTGTCTGTGTTTGTCCCCCCACCATCGCTTGACAACCGATTCTGGTGTGTTTACGTCCTCGTCACTTAGCCGTTCGGCAAAAAGAGATCGATAGCATAAGTACTGGGCTCACAAAGAATAAGTCCCGGTGTCGATATGCTCGACTAAAGGCGGTGCTCCAGAATGGCCGCTGTCAAATGACTGAAACAAGTAAAAGAAAAAAAGGGTATATATATATATATATATACATATATGATGAGAAGTTAAATGTACAGCCACGATTCAGCAACACACAGCTTACGCTAACATAAACACCAACATATATACACCACAATTCGTTCACACGCGACTAAACATGACTTCTTTTAAGTGAAAAATTGTAATGAATGTTTCCGTTATTTCATATATAATTTTGCTTGATATCTTTTTTACTTGATTTATTCTTACCAATTCTAGGTGTGGCTGGTGGACAACATTATTCCCATACTGGTGGCGGAAGTAATCTCTTATGTCTACCCAACGATCCCATTTGGGCCAATTATACTACAGAAGTTGAAAAAGGTGGTTACATTTTTGGCAGTGAATATCAACTACAGTCATACGACACCAATACCATCTTTTCTTTTGCTAACGCTAAATCACTTCATGATCACAACGTTCCGTGCGCTGTCTGTTTGACACGACAACCTGCTGTTGTTATGACGTTACCAGCCAGGACAAAGTGTTACGCTGGTTGGACAACTGAGTATTCGGGATATTTGATGACCGCGCATTATAATCATAAAGGCAGACAAGAATATGTGTGTGTGGATTATGCACCAGAAGCTGATCCAGCAGGTTACAGAAACGAAAATGGAGCTACTTTATATTTCGTTGAGGCTGCTTGTGGTTCATTGCCATGTCCACCGTATGTCCATGGTCAAGAATTAACCTGCGTTGTGTGCAGTAAATATTGAATAGAAATTAAATTCGGTTCCATATGAAAATATGTCTGTGAATTACAATAAATAACATAAAATTTCAATTGTTTTACCTAATATTTTCTTTAAAGTATGTCTATCGTTACAATAAACTGTTGTACTAGTTTACAGAAGATATTCAAACAATACAAAAGAAAGCCAGAAATATCCTCAAAAACAAGAAAAATCTAAATCTGTCGAAATGATTCTAGAAAACATTTTGTAAGATTTCAGTTTATCGTTGAAATAAAATGTTATTTTGTTTAACAGTATTTTGTCTTCTGTCTCATGATTCAACAAACCCCAAATAAAGTACCACCATAGAATTATATCAGCTTTTCATGCCCAGCCTTAGAAAATCTAATACTCGACGCTACTATCTCAGACATCTTGGTTTTCAAATTACAGCTCGGATTCTGACAAGGAGCCATGAACCGCTACATTACTTAGCACAGAACTTAACTGATTCTTTCAACAACAACCAGATACTTCCACACAATCCATTCTATTTGCCGTTATTTATCAGGAAAGCTTTCCGTTCCATTCCTAC
>NC_043014.1:4117180-4147180 GCF_006345805.1 Octopus sinensis
ACAAGATCCTATTGAAAAAACTATCCAACATTGGTGTCTCTGGAAAGTTACTGAAATGGATCAAGTGTTTCCTGACAGACAGATCTCAACATGTTGTAGTTGAAGGGGTAAAATCAAGCCCAGCCAAAGTCAGTAGTGGCGTTCCGCAAGGCACTGTGCTGGGCCCACTTCTTTTCATCATTTACATTAATGACATTAATGACATCATCAAGCACAGCAACATAAAAATCTTTGCAGATGATTCCAAGCTACAGAAGGTCATAAATGAGGCGAGTGACCGTATATGCCTTCAGTCAGATCTACTGGCTGTTATCCAATGGGCAGAAAAAAACAATATGCTGCTGAACGAGGATAAATTTGAATTAATCCACTTTGGAAATGAGGATGCCCTGAAACTCCCATACTCCCTTCCTTCAGGTGAAACTCTCGCGGCGTCCAACAACATCAAAGCCTTGGGAGTAATTGTGGACAACAACATAAGCTGGGCCACTCATATAAACACCAAAGTTGACATGGCCCACAGAATGTGTTCCTGGATTCTCAGAACTTTCCAGTCGAGAGATATCCACACCATTATCCTTCTCTTCTCCACTTTTGCCCGACCCCACCTTGAATACTGTTGTCCACTGTGGTCCCCCCACACAATACAAGGTATCATAAAAGTTGAAGCACCTCAAAGGGCAATCACAAAAAAGATAGATGGCATGACAGGCCTCGACTATTGGGGTCGACTAGAAAAGCTAAAACTCTATTCTCTCCAACGTCGTCGTGAGCGCTACATCATCTGCATGATGTGGAAAATATTCCATCAGCATTGCCCAAATGATGTTGGCATCACCTTTAAGGTACATCCAAGGCTTGGGCCCCGTGCCATCTGCCCAAAACAAAAATCGCACTCTCATCGCATAACAACAATACGGCACAATTATTTCACCTCAATTGGCCCCGCTCTCTTTAACATTACACCAAAACTCATTAAAAAAGAAACTGACCCTATAGGGTTCAAGAAGTCTTTGGACAGATTCCTTCAAGAAATCCCGGATAAACCCCCTACACCCGGATATGTCTCTGTAAACAATAACTCTCTACTTGAGTGGGCCATAGTGCCCAAATTCTGACTTGAAAGACTTCACCAGGTGGTGCTATTAAGTTAGACATGGCCTGGCCAATAATGGCCGAAACCTATCAAAGTAAAGTATCAAAGTATATATATAATATATATATATATATATATATATATATGTATATGGATACATATATATATATAACTGTATCCATATATACATACATATACACACATCCCAATTAAACACAAAGAGGTGGAATTGTACTCCTGTCCGATCGCTCTTCCACCAGACATAATGTAATGGTGGGTTTCTAGCATGGCCACGCCCTGTCGCTGGCAAACGTTTAGCCCTATTAATATTAGTGTTAAGTATTATATCTAGACGTACACTTACACACACGCACAGAAACAGACACATGCAAACATAACACACACACACACACATAGGAATACGTACATTTTAACACACTTTATCTATTTCTCTCCATCGGGACGGAGTGGGAAGGTGAGGTGAGTTTTTTTGAATCTTTTTCTTTCCAACTGAAAATAAAAAGTGCGATGCAATTGCCAATGTAGATCGGTGAATTCGTAAATGTTTGACTGTAATTCACGTTGGTTTTTATATATGACAATATACGATATAGGATACAGAATACAATAACATACAATACACACGGAAACAACAAAAAAAAACAACACCCACACACTCATACACACAAACACACACACATACGCACGACAGATAGTGACAGCCGTGCTCAATATAGCACGAAGAACCACACTATACAGTGTATGTCCACTCACATATTGTAGTTTGCGTTTGTGTGTGTATGCGTATAGTAGTATATAGTATAATTTCTGCCTATTTATGGCGTGTATGTTGCGTGTAGTACGTGCATACCTATACATTGAGATATGTATTGTATATATATATATATATATATATATATAATAATATATAATATATATATATATATATATATATATATATATATATATATATATATATATATTATATATATATATATATATATATATATATATATTGTCCGTATGGAGGCGTAGTGGCCCAGTGTTTAGGGCAGCGGACCACACGGTTGTAGGATAGCGGTTTTTTCGATTCCCAGATTGGGCGTTGTGTGTGTTTAAAGCTCCACGTGTCTCATGAAGTGGGTTTGTTGTGATCTCTGCTGTACTCTTTTCGCTACATCTTTCCTCCCTTTCTTCTGTTGGCCTGCTCGCTTAAAAACCACGGGGGTGGCGTCATTTGAAGGTTAAAAAAACACGCGAAGCGCATTGTGATGGCGATATGTATGTCAGCACAACTGATAGCCGTGGTCTGTGACTCTCATCACAGAGATATGATTTTGATTTTTGATTGATTATTTTTCCATTTTTCAGCTAAGAGCCTGTGGCCATGCTGGGGCATGCGCGGCACCGCCATCATCATACGCACACCATACAACGCACCACAAACGAAGCATCCACACGACACATACACACATACCCGCACAGATGTCCACGTATAACCTTTAACGAACAATACCTCAACAGATACGCACACACTTATACCACATGGGCACAGACACACACGCACATACACGTACTTAACGTACACCCACGCACGCACATTACAACCCACACAAACAAATCTCCATAAAAACCCACATACACACGCATGCACAAATTCACATACAACCGATACATATACATCCACACAATAAATGCCTACACGCGCACACGCACATCACACATACGTAAACTACACTATAGACAACAGACACACACCACACGCAAAAACATGCGCACACATACGCACGCACACAAGCACACGAATGCACACACCCAACTCGACGCCATACACACACAAACACCCATACATACACAGAAACACTACCAAACACCCACACACACGATACTATACATACACGCACAACAACACACACTACTTCAAAACTAGCAGTACCTACTACTTGACCTGTGGTAGAGACAAAAGGAGCCACGCCAATTCCTTCGTTGACCTTATCACTACTAGCCCTACAACACGCAAAGAATAACAGCCACAACCACACACACATACCACACACCACACGTGTCATCATTGCACTCATACACACATACCAACACACCGCACACGCGAGACCCGCAAACGCACATATCCACACTTACACACACATTCCCTCCTCCTCTACCACTCTCCTGTCTTTGAAAGAACTTTTCTTTCACCCATTTCCTCCGGTCATTCAAATGTGACCGCGCGTGTGGACCGTTGGCGAGTTTTTTTTCCTCTCTGTTTTCCCTCCTCTGGATCTTTCCTCGTCGTATGTTTCCGACGAAAGCTCCGCTCGTACCGTTATCGCTCCTTCTTTCCTTCTTTCCTGAGCGTCCGATGATACTATATTTGTTTCCAGGTCGTCCTCACGTGGCTGTGTTCCTTTGTGCTTTCTTGTTGGATTAAATTTAAGTATATATATATAATATATATGTATATATATATATGTATATACTATATATAATATATATATAGAATATTGTGGGTGTGGGTGTAGTGTGGTGTGTGGTACTAGTATAGATTTACTACGGACTATATGGTATAATATATAGGTGATGTGGGAAACATTGTGTGTGTAAATGCTGTAATGTGTGTTGTAGTTGTGGTTTACTAGTCATGCAAATTGGAGGTGGGGTTTCTGTGATTTTTGAACGCACCGAAAAGCTGTCAGTGGATATACTCTCCTTTGCAGCAGTGTGCGCTGTGTCTAGCACGACCCATCATCGGAAATTTTGACACCTCACGTCGGGTTTGATGTCCTACATCTCTCATAGAGTAAATTTGGAGGAAATTTGGTTGTTCATTCGCGGGTACCAGAGAACCAATGAGGGGATAGACTTGCCCTTGAACTTTGACGTCGGCGTAAATTCATGTTTATCTATCTTCTTAGATTCACCAAAGGATGTCATTTGAAATTCAGATTTTTATTGTCTGATATTGTTCAGAAAATCCTTTGACTGGATGGAAGCGCCTTCTAGAAGATTACTAAGGGGTTGAGATGGTAGTGTTGGCAATGATACCTGTCCAATATGTTGCATTGTTTTAAGTTCTAAACGATACTAAATACCCTGAAGTTCTATTTATATGATGCTATTTCTATTTTTTCACAGAACCGTTTCATCTCCAAGAAATCTCTCGACGATAAACCTGATGACACACCAAGTAAGAAGTGATTTTATGGCTAAAGTCTTTTACCCGTGACTCATTAACTAATGGTTTATAATTTCACCAACTTTGAATTAGTTCCACATTACTATCCTTATGTCCACAATAATATATACTAAGACACTTGCCTGAATTTATTTCAAACTATATTGTACTTTACAATAATTTCCTGAATAAAATGCTTTTATATACTATGCCATTTATTTGTGTGTTTATGAGTATATATGCAGTGCTACGTCGATAATTGTACCAAGCCCTCTTCATCTGAGAATCAAATGCCCGAGCTGGCGCTTCACTGCGTTTATATCTACAATTCAGCATTCTGTCCACTCTTGTGCTTCCAATCGTTCGTGAATAGAGACCCGAAATAATGATGTTCCACTTTCCGACACAGTGCGTATTTGTCAATCCTTCCTTGGGGTACTCGGCAGCCAACCAATTCAGTGCACGTTGTTGGTGACCATCAGACGAATCAGGTAGCAGCATGTCGTCTGCAAATAACAGTCGACCGATCACGTAGAGATGGATTGGGATACCTCTACCACAATGGCTGCGCATATTCAACCAGATCACAAAAAGAATGTGAGAAGGTGCACTAACAATGCACACTTCAATAGAGTGAAACCTTCTCGTTGAAAAATTTCAACTTTTACATAAATACAATCATTTGAACATCCATATAAGTACTTTATGGCAACCATTAAAATCACCTTCCTGGTAAACCATCCGTAACATGCCCCAGGGCACGTGATCGTGTGCATTTTCGTGGTTTACAGCGAATAAATCTTGGAAATGCTTCAACGATTTCTTGAAGATCTGTCTTTGAACGACTATGTGGTCGGGTGTAGTGCGTCCTGGACAGTAATCTTGGGCGCGACAATTTCCCTAAATATCTTTTCCTGTCATTTAGTGTAGGCTTTTCTATAATTAGAACACAAACTTTGGTCTCTGTTTGAAAAATTGTGATTATCACACCATATTACCATTGCCTTGGTGTTTTTTGAAGAGGTCCCATCAACCTAGCGTACACGTGTCACTCAGAGAATACCATCTGTATTCAAGGTTTATAAAATATCAAGCCGAACGTGCTTTTCACCAGCAGCTTTATCACTTTTAAGTGAGTTTAGCTCAAATAAGCGTTCAACCGAAGAAGAACCTGCCGAAAATAATAATACAACCACGAATCCATTTCGATGTCCAACTTCATTCAGGCGGGTCACTCTCAATTTGGATGCAAAAGTCTCCACATTTTCGTTTCTGATTCCAGCATCCACTGCGGCTTCCAACTGTATTCTGTAGGTCGCACTGGACTTACCAATTTCCAGTGTTCGGCAGACCGTAGAAATTTTCAGGTTTTCAGATATGTAGGTAGTGCGAGTTGACAATTCCACCCCTCCTTTTACCCGAACGTTCAGCAAAGAGTGAAAGATGACCGAACACTATCAGAAACCTCTGTCACCAAGTATTTCTATACCAGGCACCCTTATAAATATCCCTGTCTTCAAATAATATCTATACCATAGAGAGGAGAGTGTGTATCCTGCACAGAAGCCTGCTAAGACCTCTCCATTAAGTTCACTGACGACGTTCCTTCCAATCAATCCTTCTCACGGTTATCAGTGCCAAGGTGTGCACTGAAGTCTCCTTGCAGGACAAATGACTTTACCCCAAATATATCTAAAGCTGAGATGAATTTGCTTAGGAAGGATTTGTATTTGACCTAGCTGTTTGCTGCATATACTTTCAACAGCCACAGTGGTCTTTCATATTCAGCCTTAGTTTCAAGAGGTGAACCCTCACACCTAGTAGGTTTCACTCCATTATACAATCCGAAAGCTGGGGATTGAGAGTATCCTAATCCCACCTGTGCAGACATTGTTGGCACCACAGTTGCGTAGTGGAGTTTCAAGCCTATATCCAGGTGTACGCTATCGGAGAAAGGAAATTTTGTAGAGGAGACACCGATTATATCTTACAGGCAGATTATATCTAACAATTTTGACGTTTTAATTCTCAATTATTAAAGGTTGTTCCCTTCTTGATCTGCTTTCGTGTCCTGAGACCGTCAATTTTGAGCTCCCACCCCACGCACGCCAGATTAATTTGCAGGCTTCTTGCTGGTTGCACCGGTATTGGGTGGGTTGTGCTATACATTTATCGATCGGACTCCTCTACTCGAGATACGGATGCGATGTCTTTTAACTAAATCGACAAATGATGCGGTATGGTTGTTATTTTCATATTGTAGTTATGATGGCCTTATTTGCGCCGAGTTCCAAACTGATATTTGTAATTGACCGATGAATATTCGCACCTGGCGAATATTTTATCATTATTCTATTGAGTTTTATCATTATTCTATTGAGATTTATATATACTCATACCCAAGTTTACGTATCATACATACATCCGTTCATAGCGGAGACCGATACACATTCTGATATTCTGAGATTAATCTCTGAAATCTTTGACATCAACGTCAACAACAGGCTCAACAGACAAATGTCTTTTTTCTTTCTTTACAATTTATTCTTATTATTTACATCTTTCGTTCTGACTTTCATTCATTCACTCGTTCTTTCTTAAATTCTATAATTTTCTCTTCTCTATCAATTCCTTCTCATCCAACAATCTACTTTGTAAATGATTCCCCAATTCTCTCTTTTAAACTACATTATTCCATTTTAATTTCACAGAACCCGGTCTCGGATCATTGTATACCCGGTGGGGCAGAACAACTTGTCCTCCTTATTCAAAACTTGTATATGAAGGTTAGTATAATTTATATTTCTGATCTCTCATTCTCTTTTTGTCTTTCTCTTGTTCTCTTTTTATACCTCTCATTCTCTCTTTTTGTTGCCTCTCTTTCTCTCTAACCCTCTCTCTCACGCACACGCACACACACTCAACCTTTGTCGGGTTGTCTAACATAAACATTCTCAAATCCTCTTATGGTATGTCACGTTTCAAACGTCTATACCTGTAGACTATACAGACACTACACAAGACTGCTTACTCCTTTGTAGGTATTTGGTCATATCAGAATATTATAAGTTGTCTACTACGGACCAAGTGAAAATGATGCTAATTGGTGATCAATTGTACAGGCTACGGATGGTGGTATTGTACGTGAGTGACTAGAGCTGAATAGTGGCCACTTGACTACTTTTAACTAGAATGCGCAATGATCGTATGTGTGGGCTAAATTGAATAGAGTCTATTAGAATTGATGACAGTGACTGTAAATGGTGAAAGGAATAAACACACAATGTAGAATGAGGACTGGACAAGCCAATGCTTTAAGTGATGGAAAAAGCTAAGGACTGTATTCATTAAGTAAAATAGAGAGACTAAATATTAGTGAGAGAACACAACAGAGTACAGAATGCACTTCTATTCTTCTCCGCCTCACCGAAATCGTCCTATCGCTAAAACCTTGCTCTTTTCATGCACCACATCACCTCATTAATTATCCAGTATATCTTTGTAAGGTAATTCCGAAACTTCCAATTCAAAACTGCTGCTACAAACTGCGTCCCCAATCAACCTCACATTCCTTAGAAATGCTCTGAATCTGCTCTTTATAAACCCTATACGTATGTTTTTTCGGTCGCCGCTTCCATCACCAAAAATATCCCCGTTCACTCGTGAACAAATTTTCCATTTCGGGTAAACACGAGTACATGCGTTACAGAATTCCTTTCTTTTTCTCCTTCTATTAACATCCACGCAAAAACACTTCCCCATGGTAACATACATAATAATCCACGTCATCACCTCAAATACTTACCCGTATAAACACAACATATATATACATATAACTACATATATTATATATATATATATATATATATATATATATATATATATATATATATATATATATATATATATATATATATATATATATATATCAAAATAAAAACAAGATGCGAAGGATTCAGCGGTACATATGTTTCGGGCCTTTATTAGACAGATTTATAACAATGCATAATGTATGTCTGTGGCCTTCTTCAGCCGCGCACAACAACTTCCACAAGGGCATGTGTTACATCAAAAATTCTTGGTTGGGGATGCAAATCCTCCCATTCGCGTGCGACATAATGCGGCAGCAGCATAGAATTGAAGCGTCCATCTCTTTCTTCCCTCAATGTAGGATGAGGAAAAATGGATGTTGAAGTAATGTAAATAAATAAATACATGTATATACGTGAAGATGGAGGGGCGAGAATTCAGGACGAGGGATAAAAAATGTATAAAAAGTGTAAGTATAGAAAAATATAAAAATGTAGAGCATAAAGATATAAAGAGATATAAGGAGATGTAAAGGGGGTATAAAGAATATAAAGAAATATAAAGAAATATAAATAAATGTAAAGGCATAAGGTTATAAAGTAAAATAGAAATAGAAATAAAAATAAAAGTAAAAAAACATGATAAAAATGTAACAAAATATAAAAAAAATATAAAGATAAGGGATGTATAGAGGTTAAGGACCAAGCATGGTGGTCAGGAGATTGATAAAGTTTAGTTGTAGAATTGTCAGTAAATCAACAGTTTCGTCTGGGGACCTAATGCGTTGTAAATCAGAGCTGTTGAGCGTTTAATCTGGTTCCTTGAATTATTTGGACTTCTAGTACATACATACCAACATGGATACACACACCCATATACACGCGTACATATACGCCTCCAAGCCTATAAGCATACACACGCACTCGCGTGTAAACATGCATATAAACACACACACACCCACACGTACGTGCGTACACATACATACATACAACAGAATATCCGCATGTATACACGGACACTATACATGTACACACTCACATGTACATACGCGCGCCCATCCCCACATACACACACGCATATGCCCACGCTTCCAGGTCTAGATATAAGATATTAAAGGATGTATATAAGAGCGTATGTAAGGAATCACGTCTATGCGTGCACGCACACACGGCTGTGTGTACGTATGTGCGTGCACACATACACCTACACACACACACAGAGACATAGGGGTATAGTTATAAGATATCAAAATATGCATGTACATATATGCGCGCGTTTATGTATGTATGCGTATACATACGTACACGGACGCTCGCATAGTCAAAAGTGGATCTATAGGTAAGTAAATAAACACATATAGAGATGTAAAGCGATAAGTTAGGGGTAAGAATGAGGGTAAGGGTAAAAATTAGAAATAAAAGTAAGAAATACAGTATAAAATAAGAAATACAATGTAATAGTTAGAAATGAAATATAAAAATTATAAAAATTATAAGAGTTAAGGTAAGGGATGAAAATGAAAATGAGAATAAATGGAAGTAGAATAAGAGTAAAAATAAAATAAAATAAAATAAGATAAAAATATAATTTAACATGAGATGAAGGTGGTTGAAAGTTAGAGGTGTGTGTTAAAAGTGTCCACGTAGGGGCGGGCGGGGGGAACTGAAAATTGGAAGGGTGGGAAGTGGAGTTTGGCGGTGTGCGTTCAACATCCGAGTTAGAAATGTGAAAGGGTATAGATATAGGGAAGTAAAGAGACTATATAGGAAGGATATGGGTGTAGGAGAAGAAATATTTAGGGAAAAGAAGTCATATATGGGAGACAAAATTTGTATATATAGGAGGAAAATGCAGGGAAACATATATGCACATACACACACCCACACACACACACACGCACATATATATATATATATATATGTACATATACGTACACATATGTGAACATACATATACATACACACACACATACGCATATACATATTCTATGCTGCTGCCGCATTATGTCGTACGCGAATGGGAGGATTTGCATCCCCAACCAAGAATTTTTGATGTAACACATGCCCTTGTGGAAGTTGTTGTGCGCGGCTGAAGAAGGCCACAGACATACATTATGCATTGTTATAAATCTGTCTAATAAAGGCCCGAAACATATGTACCGCTGAATCCTTCGCATCTTGTTTTTATTTTGATCAATTTACTCCACCACCTACACCATCAAACGGTATACACAGGTGCTTATAATTATCAAGTACTCACCCCGAATTTCTATACTCTCTCTCTCTCTCTCTCTCTCTCTCTCTCTATATATATATATATATATATATATATATATATATATTTATATATATATATATATATATATATATATATATATATATATATATATATATATATATATATATATATATATATATATATATATATATATATATATATATATATATATATATATTGTTATATATGTTATATATCTGGCAGACTATTGACAATGAAACGGAAGGTCTTATCATATATTATAGTTAAATATTTTAAACAATGTTGCTATGAATACAGTTGAAGTTTAGGGTTTTCCAAAGAATTATTTAGAAGAATATTATAACAAAAGGATAGAAATTGTTGAATATTTTTCTATTCATAAGTATTCATAAATTTCTTGATAATTTTATTAACTTCTATGCTGAAGTAGAGACAACGTGATCTTTGAGTATCTCCTTAACTTCTTGGAGATTTTAGGTATAATTATACTAATGTGTCAATCTGTTTTAATTTAATTAAATCCTATGTATTGGTGCAGCTGAAGATTCCACTATATTTTAAATTGATGTGATTATTGTATTGTTCAATTAAATGGAGTTGCATGAAACAATTGTACTGCATTATCTCTGGATATCCTTGTTACTTACTTTGATATATGTGTATATATATATATATATATATATATATATATATATGTAAAGAGAATGCAAATGCACTGCTACGTTCTCGTGCATACAGTATCACACAGCTTACACTCATATAACACTAACATATACACCACAATTCGTTCACACGCGAGTAAACATGACTTCTTTTAAGGGTTAAAATGTAATGAATGTTTCCGTTAGTTCATATATAATTTTGCTTAATATCTTTTTTACTTGATTTATTCTTACCAATTCTAGGTGTTGTTGGTGGACAACATTATACCCATACTGGTGGCGGAAGTAATCTCTTGTGTCTACCCAACGATCCCATTTGGGCCAATTATACGACTGAAGTTGAAGAAGGTGGTTACATTTATGGCAGTGAATATGAAATATCCCACTACTCAAATAAACTCTTTTCTTTTGCAAACGCTGAATCAATTCATGATCACAACGTTCCGTGCGCTGTCTGTTTGACACGACAACCTGCTGTTTTTATGATGTTACCAGCCAGGACACAGTGTTACGCTGGTTGGACAGCTGAATATTCAGGATATTTGATGACCGAGGGTTCTGGTCATAAGGGCAGACTTGAATATGTGTGTGTGGATTATGCACCAGAAGCTGATCCAGCGGGTTACAGAGACGAAAATGGAGCTCTATTATATTTCGTTCAGGCTGCTTGTGGTTCATTGCCATGTCCACCGTATGTCAATGGTCGAGAATTAACCTGCGTTGTGTGCAGTAAATACTGAATCGAATTTACATTCGTTTTTACATGAAAATTTATGTTGGCGAATCATAAAATATAATATAATAAAGCAACATATACGTTTCTTGTAATTGTGTTTCGCAGTATTTTATCCAACTAATATATGTCGTTAAATAAATTGCTGCTACAAGTTTTCAGAAAATATTCAAAACGAAACAACAGAGACGTCATAGAATGTGACAAATAGTTTGAGAGAACGATGTAATCCTCAGAGAATGATTCTAGAATACATTGTATGAGGTTCAGTTTATCAAATTTAAATGTTGAAATAAAATGATGATTCGTTTAAATGTGTGTTGTATTCCGTCTTAAAATGAAAACAATCCCCAAATGAAACACCTCCGTACAAATATATCACCCTTTCATGATCAATCTTCAGAAAACACGATAAAAGCTTATAACTAACATCACTAAATCATGATGGGTTAATAAAAAAAATACTCCCATACGTATCATTGTAACTACAATCGATGCGATGAAAGTTCTGCAATCCAATCGCGGATATTACCTAATAAATGTTGACAACCTTACTACTTGTCAGGTTACTAACACATTGAAGTTTTCACGAAACACTTTCGACAAGGGTATAAGTACACGTCCCACGAAGAACTATTTTCAACCTACATTCACATATTCCAGCTTTTCTACAAAAATCACACACACAGCCTCGCGTCACATTACACACGCAGCCTCTCATCGTTCCCTGAAAACTCATGTGCCAAAATAAAATGTGAAACCACCAAGAAATAAGAGTAGACTTCAAGAACGGCATCAACCGAATCTACAGCAACACCACAAAACATCGAGTTCAACAAATTATCGCGATCTGTAACATAAAACTATCAAACTCGCAGAAGAGGAACTTGCTTCGAGATACATGCATACAATAACTGTAACACACATAAACGACTTAGTAAGGAAAGGAAGACGACTTATAAAATATACATTAGGTGGAATCAGTGCAACATGTTGAGTCTTTCACACTATACCCAGCATGATTGCTCCTTGTATGTGGGAGTTTGTAGAATGGCTGCCAGATAAACGAAGGTATCCGTGGAAAGAGGGATCTGTGGGTGGCAGCACGTTTTTTGTCCGATTCATTGCGTGCCATAAGAATGCTCGATTGTGAAAAAGCTAGAGAAAAAGAATAATAATTAAGTAATATGAAAGCACGAAATGCAAATTGACAAATGAATATATGGAAACATTCAACATGGCGTTTCCAGTGAACAGTATTAGCGCTCAGTATTAGGCATAAGCAATTTTTAGTTTCGTTAAAATGTGCTAATGGCATATTTCAAACTCTAAACGCAAATTCTGTGCAAAAAGTTGCAAAAACAGCATATCAGTCCAGTGCTGCTCCCTATCGGGTTCCAGTTCAGCCGTTATCAAAAGAAAATACCGAAGAGGGGAATATCTGGACAAACTTAAAGCCATAGCTTTAACTAAAACATAGTCAACAACAACGAGTAAGTGACGCCATTAGAGCGCCAGGCTGGAGTCTGTCGTGAGTTACCTCCCTTCGGTATTTCTCTCTGATAAATTCTTCGCTAGAGGAGTTGACTTCAAACTTGTGCCCCAACAGTAACTGCGGTCGCTCGTACGTGCCCGCATCTTTCCTTGTGTGTGTGTGTGTGTGTGTGTGTGTGTGTTTGTATGCGTGTGTTTGTATGTGTGTGTGTGTGTGTGTCAGTGTGTGTGTGTGGGTGGGTGTTTGTGTGTTTGCATGTATGTGTGTGTGTGTGTGTGTCAATGTGTGTATGTCAGTGTGTGTGTGAGTGTCAGTGTGTGTGTGTGTGTGTGTGTGTCAGTGTGTGTGTGTATCAGTGTGTGTGTATGTATCAGTGTGTGTGTGTGTGTGTATCAGTGTGTGTGTGTGGGTGTGTGGGTGTGTGGGTGTGTGTGTGTGTGTGTTTTCATGTGTGTGTGTGTGTAGGTGTGTGTGTCAGTGAGTGTGTGTATGTCAATGTGTGTGTGAGTGTCAGTGTGTGTGTGTCAGTGTGTGTGTGTCACTGTATGTGTGTGTCAGTATGTTTGAGTGTGTTTGTCAGTGTGTGTGTGTCAGTGTGTGTGTGTCAGTGTGTGTGTATGTGTGTATGTCAGTGTGTGTGTGTGTTTGTCAGTGTGTGTGTGTATGTGTGTGTATCAGTGTGTGTGTGTGTGTGTGTGTCAGTGTGTGTGTGTTTATGTGTGTGTGTCAGTGTGTGTGTGTATGTCAGTGTGTGTGTGTGTGTGTGTCAGTGTGTGTATGTGTATGTGTGTGTCAGTTTGTGTGTGTATCAGTGTGCGTGTGTTGGTGTGGGTTTGTTTGCATGTGTGTGTCATTGTGTGTGTATGTCAGCGTGTGTGTGTGTGTTTGTGTGTCAGTGTGTGTGTGTGTGTCAGTGTGTGTGCGTCACTGTGTTTGTGTGTCAGTATGTGTGTATGTTAGTGTGTGTGTGTGTCAGTGTGTGTGTATGTGTATGTATGAAAGTGTGTTCGTGTGTATGTGTGTCGTTGTGTGTGTGTGTATGTCTATGTGTGTGTGTGTGTCAGTGTGTGTGTGTGTGTGTCAGTGTGCGCGAGTGTATGTGTGCCAGTGTCTCTGTGTCTGTGTTTCAGTGTGTGTTTGCGTGTCAGTGTGTGTTTAAGTGTGTGTCTGTCTATTTGTCGGTTGAACAAAATACTTCCCACACTGAATATTAAAACAGTTTCCCAAGAATAACAAATAAAATTAATTAAAAACATTAGTAAATAAATATATCATAATATATCCAGAAACAGGAATCATTTCACTTTACACGTGTCTCTCATTCATCAAAATATTTTGCTAATTATTGTGTGACAATATCAAACCATCTCTTTCCAATAATTAAACCTGTCAGACAAGTTCACACCCGCTTTTACAGTTCCACCAATCGCATTGGTTCATAAATTTACGATAAGATCTATGCCAGAGCTGGGTTGTTGTGCGCTCAATAAATACGTGGAATTCAGTTACAGGTCTTCAGCTTAAACCTCGCATCTCGATCTTTTGTTGAAGCCACACGAAGTATCACGTACGACCGACAACTGTCACCAGAATGGATTTCGCACAACTGTCCAGGAATATTTCGCAGCGTTATTCCATTTCTTCTCTCATAGCTTTTGGGGTTCTTCTCGTTCTGACGATCGTGATTCTTCATCAAGATTCAAGAATAGGAAAAATGGAAGAGAAATCGAATGCGGTAAGTCATGGATTTTGTGTTAATATATGTATGTCTTTATGTATTTATATATGCATGTATGTATGTATGCATTTACGTATGTATGTATTAATATGTGGATGTATGTATGTACCGATGGATGGATGGATGTAAGGATGTATGCATGAATCACGTACATATGTTCCTATGGAGCACACACACACACATAAGATCACACACGTAATCACACACGAACACACAGGCGCACACACCTAAATATACATATATATACATATACGTATAATTGTATATATAATATACATATATATGTATATATAAATATACATATATATGAATATATTAGTGCCTGAACATATATGGATATATATATACAAACAAATACATGCGTGTGTGTATCTATCACTGTATCTCTCTGTCTATCCCTCTCTCTCTCTATTTATCTATATATATATATGTATGTGTGTGTGTGTGTGTGTGTGTGTTTGTATATAAATATATTCTTTTAACCGTTTCAGTCATTTGACTGCGGCCATGCTAGGGCACTGCGTTCAGTAGAACAAATCGACTTCAGGAATTATTCCTTGTAAGCCTATTGCTCATTCTATCGGTATCTCTAGACGATCGGCTATGTAACGGGGACGTAAACACACCGACATCAGTTGAGAATCGATAGCGGTGCGACAATAACAGACACATACATAAAACATAGATACATACACACTATGTGTGGTATACACACACGCACACACACAAATCAATATATATATATATATATACATATCATATATACATACACACATATATAGTTACGTATGTATGTACATACATATCTATCTATCTATCTATATATCTATCTATGTATATCTATCTATCTATCTATATATATATATATATATATATATATATATATATATATATATATATATATATATATGGATATATATATCTGTCAGATATGATGTAATCGTATATTCTATTTCTATTTCCATGTCTAGTTATATTTGCAATATATTATGTATAATGTCATTGCTGTTATGTAATGGTTTAATAAAGTATTGATTGGGTATTATCTGATGGTTGATGATTGATTTAGATATGTTTCTCCATTTTCTTTTTTGCATATATATATATATCTATATATACATACATATACACACATCCCAAGTAAACACAAAGAAGGGTGTAATTGTACTCCTGTCCGATCGCTCTTTCACCAGACTTAATCCTGGAGAGGGAAATAAGTGCGTAACGGAAAAATTTAACAGTGGGGTTCTAGCATGGCCATGCCCTGTCGCTGCAACGTTTAGCCCTATTAATATTAGTGTTAAGTATTATATCTAGATGTACACTTACACACATGCACAGAAACTGACACATGCAAACACACACACACGCACACATAGGAATACGTACATATTTACACACATTTATCTATTTCTCTCCATCAGGAACGGAAGTGAGGCGAGTTTTTTTGAATCTTTTCTTTCCAACTGAAAATAAAACGTGCGAGTGCCAATGTAGATCGGTGAATTTCGTAATGTTTGACTGTAATTCACGTTGGTTTTTATATATGACAATATGTAAGAACGAATGTAAATACATACACACAGACACACGGACAAACACACGCACAAATAAACACAAACACACACACATACGCACACACACAGACACACGTGCTCAATTGTACACGAACAACCACACTATACAGTGTATGTCCACTCACATATATGTGTGCGTTTGTGTGTGTGTATGCGTATAAGTAGATACGTATATTTGTGATATTTATGGTGTGTATGCTTAAGTATACGTGCATACCTATATATTGATATGTATTTATATATATATATATATATATATATATATATATATATATATATATATATATATATATATATATATATATATATCAGGAGCTTCCTGATGATTTCATTTGAATGAAACAGTTCTAGTCCTGTAGAAGCTCCTTCTATAAAATAAATTAATTTACTCTGCTATGTATTGAGTACCTTATTTACTGTGGTTAACCCCGACTCAACCCGGGACCTACATATATATATATATATATATATATATATATATACATATATATATATGTATATATATATATATATATGTCTGTGTGGAGGCGCAGTGGCCCAAGGGTTAGGGCAGCGGTCTCATGGTTGCCGGATCGCGGTTTCGATTCCCAGACTGGGCGTTGTGAGTGTTTAATGCTGCACGAAGCTCAGTGAGTTGGGTTGTTGTGATCACTCTTTCTTCTGTTGGCCCGCTCGCTTAGCCAGCAGGGTGGCGTCATTTTAAGGCTAAAACAACGCGAAGCGCATTGTGACCAGCGATATGTAGCAACAACTGGTCTGTGACGGTGATCACGGAGATATATGCATCATACGCACACAATACACACACACATACATACACACGTACATACACACACACCAGCACAGATGTCCACATATACCTTTAACGAACAATACTCATACAGATACGCACACACTCATACACACATGGGCACAGACACACACGCACATACACGTACTTTAGCGCACACACGCACACAAGCACACACACGCACATTACGCCCACACAACTTCAAAAAAAACCCTACACACAGGCATGCATATATATGTATACACACAAACGCACAGTTACTCACCACACAAACTCTACGCATACACACACATACACACCGATACATATACATACACGCAATATATGCCTACACGCGCACACACACATACACATCCGTATACACATATAGACACAGACACACAAACACGCACGCAAAAACATGCGCACACACACACACACACGAATGCACACACCGAAAACTCACATCCACGGATACAGGTATATACACCTATATACGCTTACTCACACACATACAAACGCACGTGTACGCGCACACACAGCTACATGAACATGTGAGACGCATGCACATACATACACACACATAAATGAACCCACACATACATCCCATACACACGGCACACAAATATACAAACACGCACACAATTATACATACATGTATACACACAAACGCACAGTTATTCGCCACACACCCAAACTCTACGCATACACACACACACAAACACACATGTGTCATCATTGCACACATACACACATACACACACGCACACATACAGAAAGTAAAGCATAGTTATTCGCCAAACACCCTAACTCTACGCCTACACACACTACAAACAAAACACACACACGATACATATACATACACGCACACACACACATACTTCAAACTAGCAGTACCTACTACTTGACCTGGGGTAGAGACAAAAGGAGCCACGCCCAATTGCTTCTTCCTTGACCTTAACACTACTAACCCTACAACACGCAAAGTTTAACATCCACAACCACACACACATACACACACACATGCACACACACATGCACACACACACACGTGTCATCATTGCACACATACGCACATACACACACACGGACATGCAGACCTACGATCACGCACATATCCACACTTACAGACACATTCCTCCTCTTCTACCACTCTCCTGTCTTTGAAAGAACTTTTCTTCCCCAATTTTCTTCCGGTCATTCAAAATGTGACGGCGTGTGTACCGTTGGCGATTTTTTTTCCTCTGTCTTCCCTCCCCGTATGTTTCCGACGAAGAGCTCCGCTCGAAACGTTAAACCCTCCTCCTTTCCTTCTTTCCTAAGCGTCAAATAATACTATATTTGTTCCACGTCCTCGCATTGTTGTGTTTTTTAGTGCTTTCTTGTTTAGATTAAATTTAACTATAAATATACATGTGTGAGTGTATATATATATATATGTGTAGAAATGTGTGTGTGTATATGTGTGTGTGTGTGTGTGTGTGTGTGTGTGTATGTGTGCGTGTGTGTGTGTGTACTTGAAGACATACCCGGTATTGCTGGGGATAAAAACGGGAAAGTTGGTATATAATATATTGCAGTCATTTTGAAACAGGTGATATGGGAAAGTGCAACATTGACAACAAAACATTTGTAGAGTAAATGCTGGGCTAATTCGACTAAGCAACATGCTATGCGTCCGTTTGGAGTGTTTCAGGCCCTAACCTGTCATGCAAAATTGGAGGTGGGGTTTGTGTGATTTTTGAACGCACCGAAAAGCTGTCAGTGGATATACTCTCTTTGCAGCATTGTGCGCTGTGTCTAACACGACCCATCACCGGAAATTTTGACACCACACGTCGGGTTTGTTGTCCTACATCACTCATAGAGTACATTTGGAGGAACTGTGGTTGTTCATTTGCGGGTACCAGGGAACCAATGAGGGGATAGACTTGCCCTTGAACTTTGACGTCGGCGTAAATTCATGTTTATCTATCTTCTTAGATTCACCAAACGATGTCATTTGAAATGAAGAGTTGTATTGTCTGATATTGTTCAAGAAGACGTTTGACTAAATTGAAGCGCCTTCTAGAAGATTCCTAAGGGGTTGAGATGGTAGTGTTGGCAATGATACCTGTCCGAATATGTTGTTATCTATTGCATTGTTTTAAGTTCGAAACGATAATAAATATCCTGAAGTTCTATTTATATGATGCTATTTCTATTTTTTCACAGAACCGTTTCATCTCCAAGAAATCTCTCGACGATAAACCTGATGACAGTCCAAGTAAGAACTAATTTTACAGCTAAAGTCTTTTACCCGTGACTCATTAACAAATGATTTATAATTTCACCAACTTTGAATTTGTTCCACATTATTATCCATATGTCCACAAAGATGTAGGCTAAGACATTTGCCTGCATTTATTTTAAAATATTTTCTACTTTACAATAATTTCCTAAATAAAACGTTACTCTAATATACTATGCCATTTATTGTGTGTATATGAGTATATATGCAGTGCTACGTCGATAATTGTACCAAGCCCTCTTCATAAATACAATCATTTGAACATCCATATAAGTATTTTATGGCAACCAGTATTTACCCATTAAACTCACCTTCCTGGTAAACCATCCGCAACATGCCCCAGGGCACGTGATCTTGAGCCTTTCCGTGGTTTACAGCGTATAAATCTTGGAAATAATTCAATGTTTGCTGGAAGATCAGTCTTGAACGAATCTCTGGTCGGGTGTACTTCGTCCAGGACGGTAATCTTGGGCGCGACAATTTCCCTACATATCTTTTCCTGACATCTAGTGTCGACCTTTCTATAATTAGAATACACTCTTTGGTCTCAATTTGAAAAGATTATGATTGTCACCCCATATTACCATTGCCTTGGTGTTTTTTCCAGGGTTCCCATCCACCTAGCATACATGGGTCACTCAGAGAATACCATCTGTATTTAAAGTTTCTAAAATATCAAGCCGAACGTGCTTTTCACCAGCAGCTTTATCACTTTTAAGTGAGTTTAGCTCAAATAAGCCTTCAAACGAAGAAGAACCTGCCGATAAACATAATACAATCACGAATCCATTTCGATGTCCAACTTCATTCAGGCGGGTCACTCTCAATTTGGATGCAAATGTCTCCACATTTTTGTTTCTGATCCCAGCATCCACTGCGGCTTCCAACTGTATTCTGTAGGTCGCACTGGATTTACCAATTTCCAGTATTCGGAAGACTGTAGGAATTTTCAGGTTTTTAGACATTTAGGTAGTGCCGAGTTGACAACTCCGCCCCTTCCTTTTACCTGAACGTTCAGCAAAGAGTGAAAGAGGACCGAAATCTATCAAAAACCTCTGTCACCAGGTATTTCTATATCAGGCACCCTTATAAATATCCCTGTCTTAAAATAATATCTTTACCATAGAGAGGAGAGTGTGTATCCTGCACTGAAGGCTGCTATGACCTCTCCATTAAGTTCGCTGACGACATTCCTTCCAATCAATCCTTCTCACGGTTATCAGTGCCAAGGTGTGCACTGAAGTCTCCTTGCGGGACAAATGACTTTACCCCAAATATATCTAAAGATGAGATGAATTTGCTTAGGAAGGATTTGTATTTGACCCAGCTGTTTGCTGCATATACTTACAGCAGCCACAGTGGTCTTTCATATTCAGCCTTAGCTTCAAGAGGCGAACCCTCACACCTAGTAGGTTTTACTCCATTATACAATCCGAAAGCTGGGGATTGAGAGTATCCTAATCCCACCTGTGCAGACATTGCTGGCACCACAGTTGCGTAGTGGAGTATCAAGACTATATCCAGGTGTACGCTATCGGAGAAAGGAAATTTTATAGAGGAGACACCGATTATATCTTACAGGCAGATTATATCTAACAATTTTGACGTTTTAATTCTCAATTATTAAAGGTTGTTCCCTTCTTGATCTGCTTTGGTGTCCTGAGACCGTCAATTATGTGCTCCCACCCCACGCACCCCAGATTAAGTTGCAGGCTTCTTGCTGGTTGCACCCGTATTCGGTGGGGTGTGCTATACATTTATCGAACGGACTCCTCTACTCGAGATCCGGATGTGATGTCTTTTAACTAAATCGACAAATGATGCGGTATGGTTGTTATTTTCATATTGTAGTTATGATGGCCTTATTTGCGCCGAGCTCCAAACTGATATTTGTAATTGACCGATGAATATTCGCACCTGGCGAATATTTTATAATTATTCTATTGCGTTTTATCATTATTCTATTGAGAAGTATATATACTCATACCCAAGTTTACGTATCATACATACATCCGTTCATAGCGGAGACCGATACACATTCTGATATTCTGAGATTAATCTCTCAAATCTTTGACATCAACGTCACCAACAGGCTCAACAGACAAATGTCTTTTTTCTGTCTTTACAATTTATTCTTATTATTTACATCTTTCGTTCTGACTTTCATTCATTCACTCGTTCTTTCTTAAATTCTATATTTCTCTCTTATCCATCAATTCCTTCCCATCCAACATCCTACTTTGTAAATGATCCCCTAATTCTTTCTTTTAAACTACATTATTTCATTTTAATTTCGCAGATCCCGGTCTCGGATCATTGTATACCCGGTGGGGCAGAACAACTTGTCCTCCTTATTCAAGCCTTGTATATGACGGTTAGTATACTTTATATTTCTGACCTCTCATTCTCTTTTTGTTTTTTTCTTGTTCTCTTTTTATACCTCTCATTCTCTCTTTTTGTTGCCTCTCTTTCTCTCTCACCCTCTCTCTCACGCACATGCACACACACTCACCCTTTGTCGGGTTGTCTGACATAAACATTCTCAAATCCTCTTATGATATGTCACGTTTCAAACGTCTATACCTGTAGACTAAACAGACACTACACAAGACTGCTTACTCCTTTGTAGGTATTTGGTCAAATCAGAATATTGTATGTTGTCTACTACGGACCAAGTGAAAAGGATGTTGTCTAACCACAGAATATAGATATCTCTACGATAAATTACAGACAGGAGCTGGACTAAAAATCCCCCATGGCGATCAAAAATTTCTGGCTGACCAGCTTTGGATTGTAGGTATCAAATACCGAGGCTGCTAACTGGTGATCAAGTGTACAGGCTACGGATGGTGGTATTGTACATGAGTGACCAGGACTGAAAAGTTGCCACGTGACTATCATTAACTAGAGTGCCCAATGATCGCAGGTGTTGGCTAAATTGAATAGAGTCTATTAGAATTGATGACAGTGACTGTAAACGATTAATGAAATGAACGCACAATGTAGAATGAGGACTGGACAAGCCACATACTGTAACTGATGGAAAAAGCTAAGGACTTTATTCATTAAGGAAAATAGAGAGAGACTAAATGTTTGTGAGAGAACACAACAGAGTACAGAATGCACTTCTATTCTTCTCCGCCTCACCGAAGTCGTCCTATCGCTGAAACCTTGCTCTTTTCATGCACCACATCACCTCATTAATTATCCAGTATATATTTGTAAGGTAATTACGACACTTCCAATTCAAAACTGCTGCTACAAACCTCTTCCCCAATCAACCTCACAATCCCTAAAAATGCTCCGAATCTGCTGTCTATAAACCATACACGTATCCTTTATCGGTCACCCACTCCGCCGTCCATTCATCTTAAGCACTAAGCCATCACTGAACCTCACAATTTTTCCTCCCACCTCGTTTCTGTGTATTGCATGAAGTAAAGTCTGTGTGATCATAACGTCTATGTAAGCCTGATTCGTCCGAGTCTACACGAGAGGTTTAGCCACTGACTCTCGTATGATCGACTAAACAACATTTCATCGACGGTTACCCACCACTTCTCTGCATCTCGTCGTCTCCCCTATTGTCCTACTCAAACCTCCTACAATTTCCACCATCCAAAATATATCCGTTCACACGTGAACATCTTTTCCATTTCGGATAAACACGAGTGCATGCGTTATAAAATATCTTTCTATTTCTCCATCTATTGACATCCACCGAAAAACACCTACCCCATGCAAACATACATAATAATCCACGTCGTATCCACAAAAACTTACCCGTATACACAATATATATATATATATATAAATGGAGTTGCATGAAACAATCGTGCCGCATTATCTCTGGATATCCTCGTTGCTTACTACGATATATATACATACATATACATACATATATATATACTTATATATATATATATATATATATATATATATATATATATATATATATATATATATAATATATATATATATATGAGAAGGTATATGTACAGTTACGATTCAGCAACACACAGTTTACACTCATATAAACACTAACATATATACACCACAATTCGTTCACACGTGACTAAGCATGACTTCTTTTAAGTGAAAAATTGTAATGAATGTTTCCGTTATTTCGTATATAATTTTGCTTAATATCTTTTTTAATTGATTTATTCTTACTAATTCAAGGTGTGGCTGGTGGACAATGGTACGGCGACACAGGTGGCGGAAGTAATCTCTTATGTCTACCCAACGATCCCATTTGGGCCAATTATACGACAGAAGTTGAAGAAGGTGGTCACATTTATGGCAGTGAATATGAACTAACTTTTTACCCAACTAATAAACTCTTTTCTTTTGCCAACGCTGAATCAATTCATGATCACAACGTTCCGTGTGCTGTCTGTTTGACACGAAAACCTGCTGTTGTTATGATGTTACCCGCCAGGACAAAGTGTTACGCTGGTTGGACAGCTGAGTATTCGGGATATTTGATGACCGCGAGTTCTGTACATAAGGGCAGACTTGAATATGTGTGTGTGGACTATGCTCCAGAAGCTGATCCAGCAGGTTACAGAAACGAAAATGGAGCTCTGCTGCATATTGTTCAGGCTGCTTGTGGTTCATTGCCATGTCCACCGTATGTCAATGGTCGAGAATTAACCTGTGTTGTGTGCAGTAAATATTGAATAGAAATTTACATTCGTTTCTATATGAAAATTTATGTCGGCGAATCATAAAATATAATATAATAAAGCAACATATACGTTTCTTGTAATTATGTTTCGCAGTATTTTATCCAACTAATATATGTCGTTAATTAAATTGCTGCTACAAGTTTTCAGAAAATATTCAAAACGAAACAACAGAGACGTCATAGAATGTGACAAATAGCTTAACAGAACGATGTAATCCTCAGGGAATGATTCTAGAATACATTTTATGTGGTTCAGTTTATCAAATTTAAAAGTTCAAATAAAATGATTCGTTTAAATGTGTGTTGTATTCCGTCTTAAAATGAAAACAATCCCCAAATGAAACACCTCCGTACAAATATATCACCCTTTCATGATCAATCTTCAAAAAACACGATAAAAGCTTATAACTAACATCACTAATGGTTTAATAAAAAAAATACTCCCATACGTATCATTGTAACTATAATCGATGCGATGAAACCTCTGCAATCCAATCGCGGATATTGTCTAATAAAGCATATTTGATCTTCACTGAAGAAATACCACAAACTGTTGACTAACTAACTACTTATCAGGTTACTAACACATTGAAGCTTTCACGAAACACTTTCGACAAGGGTACAAGTACACGTCCCACGATTAACTATTTTCAATCAACATTCACATATTCCCGCTTCTCTACAAAAATCACACACACACACACAGCATCAATCGAATCTACAGCAACACCACAAAACATCAAGTTCAACAAATTATCTCCGTCTGTAACATAAAACTATGAAACTCGCAGAAGAGGAACTTGCTTCGAGATACATGCATACAATAACTGTAACACACATAAACGACTTAGTAAGGAAAGGAAGACGACTTATAAAATATACATTAGGTGGAATCAGTGCAACATGTTGAGTCTTTCACACTATACCCAGCATGATTGCTCCTTGTATGTGGGAGTTTGTAGAATGGCTGCCAGATAAACGAAGGGATCCGTGGAAAGAGGGATCTGTGGGTGGCAGCACGTTTTTTGTCCGATTAATTGCGTGCCATAAGAATGCTCGATTGTGAAAAAGCTAGAGAAAAAGAATAATAATTAAGTAATATGAAAGCACGAAATGCTAATTGACAAATGAATATATGGAAACATTCAACATGGCGTTTCCAGTGAACAGTATTAGCGCTCAGTATTAGGCATAAGCAATTTTTAGGTTCGTTAAAATGTGCTAATGGCATATTTCAAACTCTAAACGCAAATTCAGTGCAGGAAGCTGCAAAAAACAGCATATCAGTCCAGTGCTGCTCCCTATCGGGTTCCAGTTCAGTCGTTATCAAGAGAAAATACCGAAGAGGGGAATTTCTGGACAAACTTAAAGCTATAGCTTTAAATTAAACATAGTCAACAACAACGAGTAAGTGACGCCATTAGAGCGCCAGGCTGGAGTCTGTCGTGAGTTACCTCCCTTCGGTATTTCTCTTTGATAAATACTTCGCTAGAGGAGTTGACTTCAACCTTGTGCCCCATTAGTAACTGCGGTCGGTCGTACGGGTCCGCATCTTTCCTTCTCTGTGTGTGTGTGTGTGTCAGTTTTTGTGTGTGTGTGTGTGTCAGTGTGTCAGTGTGTGTGAGTGTGTGTGTCAGTCTGTGTGTGTGTGTGTGTGTGTGTGTGTGTCAGTTTGTGTGGTTGTCTGTGTGTGCGTGTGTCTGTATGTGTGAGTGTGTTTGTCAGTGTGTGTGTGTGTGTATGTCAGTGTGTGTGTGTTTTAATGTGTATGTGTTTTTCAGTGTGTGTGTATGTCAGTGTGTGTGCGTGTCAGTGTGTGTGTGTGTATGGCCGTGTGTGTCAGTGTGTGTCAGTGTGTGTGTGTGTAGTGTGTGTGTGTATGTTTATGTCAGTGTGTGTGTGTCAGTGTGAACGTGTGTGTTTGTATGTCAGTGTGTGTATGTGTGTCAGTGTGTGTGTGTGTGTTGGTGTTGGGTTTGTGTCATGTGTGCTTGTGTGTGTGTGTGTGTGTGTGTGTCAGTGGTGTGTCAGTGTGTGTGTGTGAATGTGTCTGTGTATTTGTTGGTTGAACGAAATACTTCCCACACTGAATATTAAAACAGTTTCCCAAGAATAACAAATAAAATTAAATAACAACATTAGTAAATAAATATCATAATATATCCAGAAACAGGAATCATTTCACTTTACACGTGTCTCTCATTCATCAAAATATTTTGCTAATTATTGTGTGACAATATCAAACCATCTCTTTCCAATAATTAAACCTGCCAGACAAGTTCACACCCGCTTTTACAGTTCCACCAATCGCATTGGTTCATAAATTTACGATGAGATCTATGCCAGAGCTGGGTTGTTGTGCGCTCAATAAATACGTGGAATTCAGTTACAGGTCTTCAGCTTAAACCTCGCATCTCGATTTTTTGTTGAAGCCACACGAAGTATCACTTACGACCGACAACTGTCACCAGAATGGATTTCGCACAACTGTCCAGGAATATTTCGCAGCGTTATTCCATTTCTTCTCTCATAGCTTTTGGGGTTCTTCTCGTTCTGACGATCGTGATTCTTCATCAAGATTCAAGAATAGGAAAAATGGAGGAGAAATCAAAAACGGTAAGTCATGGATTTTGTGTTAATATATTTATGTCTTTATGTATTTATATATGTATGTATGCGTGCATGTATGTATGCACCTACGTATGTATGTATGAATATATTGATGTATGTACGTACGGATGGATGGATTATTGTAAGGATGTATCCATGAACCATGTACATATGTTTCTATAGTGCACACACACACATACGTTACATCACACACGTAATCATACAAAAACACAGAGCACACATCTAAATATACATATGTGTATATACATATATATACATATACATGTATTTATATATATAATATACATATATATGTATATATAAATATACATATATATGAATTTATTAGTGCGTGTACATATATATAATATATATATATATATATATATATATTAAGTATGTAGAAAAATACAACATGGACAAGAACGTATAACTCTTAGAAGACGACACAATAAACATGGACAGGACATTCGAACCCCTCAGTCTTCAGTCAAGAACCGGATCATCGTAGTAATTTCGGCTGATTAATCTTGAGATTACTAGATCACGGCCAGCCCTCCAAGAAAAACTAAGCAACGAGCATTAGAAAAACTAAGCTGGAAGCGTAGATTTCCTGGAAGAAGGATCGAATGCATACGAACACCAGGACAGCAAAAGGGACAGATATAAAAAAACAAAAAACAATAATGGAATACAGAAACATGAAATACAGAAGCATTAACGGTGAAAACAACAAGTGTCTTACGAGTGATAACAAGCAAACAAATTTTTTCTCTGGCGCATTGGAAGAAGCCTTTATAGCGGCGGACGAAAAACAACGATGTTAACACGACGAGGGTCAGGAGCTGAAAGGCAGATTTCGGCCAACAGTCACGTGACAGAGAAGAGGGAAAAGAAAAGAAAGAGAAGCAAAGGAAGAGAGAGAGAGACGAGGGACAAAACGCAACAAAGAGAGAGAAGAGAGAGAAAGAAGGGATCAGAGAGGAGAAGGGATGGGTGTCGAAGAATGACCTGTGAGTGCAGAGCGAGACAAAGAAAAAGGAGGGTAAAGAGAAGAGAAAAAGAGGATGAGTAGAGAGAAGAGAGAGAGAGAGAGAGAGAGAGAGAGAGGGGGACAGATCAAGTAAAAATGAGAGAGAGAGGGAGACAAAAAGAGAGTCGTACCAATTATTAAGAATATGTGCTCACATTAATGATAAGGTGGGTACGGGGCGCCTGGAATATATGTTAAGGTATGTAGAAAAATACAACATGGACAAGAACGTATAACTCTTAGAAGACGACACAATAAACATGGACAGGACATTCGAACCCCTCAGTCTTCAGTCAAGAACCGGATCATCGTAGTAATTTCGGCTGATTAATCTTGAGATTACTAGATCACGGCCAGCCCTCCAAGAAAAACTAAGCAACGAGCATTAGAAAAACTAAGCTGGAAGCGTAGATTTCCTGGAAGAAGGATCGAATGCATACGAACACCAGGACAGCAAAAGGGACAGATATAAAAAAACAAAAAATATATATATATATATATATATATATATATATATATTCATATATATATATACAAACATATATATGCGTGTGTGTATCGCTCTCTCTCTCTATATATATTTATTTTGGTTTCTCTAGAAGTCCCTATTTGAAGTAGAAGAAATAGCTATGTTTTTTGACTGCTATTTCTAAACTTTGGTGTGTGGTAAAGCAAATCTTTGCTGAACCCTTATTATTAAGTATGTGTATATATATATATATATATATATATAACATAAGGGACATTAGCCATCTGAATGTGGCTAGGGTCAGGGCAGGGCGGTGGGGGTGTTACTGATGCATTTAGCCTCAGGCGATCATCAACGTCACCAGGAGGGCTGACACCATCACAGCGTCCTCTAGCCTGCAAAGGGAGATCATTTCCCGAAGAAGCGGATGCCACATACAGACCTAGGTTTCAAGGTATTTGCCTATTATCAACGCATGGCAGGCACCGCTCCCCGACGAATAACTCTCTGTGCAGCATATATATAAAGATTTTCACAGTAAATACATTTACTGATGTAGAAAATCCGTTCGACAGCAATAATAATTCTCTAAACGAGATATAGACAGTAACTGCTCCAACGGATTTTCTACATCAGTAAATGTATTTACTGTGAAAATCTTTATATATATCCTGCACAGGTCCGTATGTGGCATCCGCTTCTTCGGGGAATGATCT
The DNA here is from genome assembly GCF_006345805.1 of Octopus sinensis. Classification (NCBI taxonomy): domain Eukaryota; kingdom Metazoa; phylum Mollusca; class Cephalopoda; order Octopoda; family Octopodidae; genus Octopus; species Octopus sinensis. The sequence continues at coordinate 4,146,300 of NC_043014.1, forward strand.
CCCTTTGCAGGCTAGAGGACGCCGTGATGGTGTCAGCCCTCCTGGTGACGTTGATGATCGCCTGGGGCTAAATGCATCAGTAACACTTCCACCGCCCTGCCCTGTCCCTAGTCACATTCAGATGGCTAATGTCCCTTATGTTATGGAGCAGTTACTGTCTATATCTCGTTTAGAGAATTATTATTGCTATATATGTATATATATATATATATATACAAACATGTATATGCGTGTGTATCTCCTTATCTCTCTATCTCTCTCTCTATATATATATATGTGAGTTTGTATGTGTGTGTGTGTGGTGTGTAAATATATTCTTTTACCCGTTTCAGTCATTTGATTACGGCCATGCTAGAGCACTGCGTTTAGTAGGACAAATCGACTTCAGGAATAATTTTGGTAAGCCGAGTGCTCATTCTATCGGTACCTCTAGCCGAACCGCTATATAACGGGGACATAAACACACCGACATCACTTGAGAAGCGATAGTGGCGCGATAACAACATCACAGACACATACTACATGTGTGTGTGTGTGTGTGTGTGTGTGTGTGTGTGTGTATAGCACCCTTCTTTCAGTCTCAATCTACCAAATCTACTGACATGACTCAGATCAGCTCGAGGTTAGAGTGGTAGGCATTCGTCCAATTTTGTACCCAGTGGAAGTGAACAGAATACCTTGTGGTTACGAAGCGAGTGTTTTACCACACAGACACTGTAATATATATATATATATATATATATATATATACATATATATATACATATATACAGATAATGTGTGAAATATAATTAATTTAATATAATCAATAAATTTCACCTAGTAGGGAAAAGGACCATATACGGTAAAAAATTTATATAATTATAATAAGGGCTCTTTGC
>NC_043014.1:4149680-4164680 GCF_006345805.1 Octopus sinensis
GACACACACACATACGTACACACACACACAATACAAACAAAACACACACACGATACATATACATACACGCACACACGCACATACTTCAAACTAGCATTACCTACTACTTGACCTGGGGTAGAGACAAAAGGAGCCACGCCCAATTCCTTCTTCCTTGACCTTAACACTACTAGCCCTACACCATGCAAAGATTAACAGCCACAACCACACACACATACACACACACACGCACACACACGCACACACACACACACGTGTCAACTTTGCACGCATACACACATACACACACACGCACACGCAGACCTCCGCGTCCGCACATAACCACACTTACACACACATTCTTCCTCCTCTACCACTCTCCTGTCTTTGAAAGAACTTTTCTTCACCCATTTCCTTACGGTCATTCAAAATGTGTGCGCGTGTGTACCGTTGGCGATTTTTTTCCTCTGTCTTCCTTCTCAGGATCTTTCCTTCTCGTATGTTTCCGACGAAGAGCTCCGCTCGAAACGTTAAACCCTCCTTCTTTCCTTCTTTCCTGAACGTCCAATAATACTATCTTTGTTCCACGTCCGTGCGTTGTTGTGTTTCTTTGTGCTTTCTTATTGGATTAAATTTAACTATATATATACATGTGTGTGTCTCTATATAAATATTAATATATATATATATATATATAATTTTAATCCAAAAGGGAAACAAAAAAAACAACAACAACAGGAACAATTACAGTATTATTATTAATAGGCGCTCAGGAGATGGAAGCAGGGAGGTATGACGTTTCGAGCGGAGCTCTTCGTCGGAAACATAAAGAAGGAAGAGAGAGGAAAGAAAGATCCCAGAGCGGGCAACAGGGAAAGAGAAAAAAGACGACTGGTGTTTACGAGTTGCACATGGTGAAAGGCGGATGTTGACGAAACAAGAGCAAAGTGGGTTTTTAAAGGCAAAAGAGTGGAGACAAGGTTGGTAACCCAACAGATGTGTGTGTATGTGTGAGTGTGTGCGTGTGTGTATGTGTGTGTGTGAGGCGAGATGAAAAAAAAAAAAAAAAAAAAAAAAATATATGTGTGTGTTAGTGTGTGCGTCTGTGTGTAGGCGTGTGGGGTAGGGCGAGACTAGTGGTCAGCTAGCAGACGAGGTCAGTAGTGAGAAAAAGAAGGAAGGAGGAAGGGAGGTCAGTAGTAAGAAAAAGAAGGAAGGAGGAAGGGAGGGAGGGGAAGGGGTGGGGGCGTATGTAGCGTGCCAGCGTGTGTTGAGTAGTAGTGTGTGTGTGTGTGCAGTGTCGTGGTGGTATTAATGGCGAGTAGATTGAATGTGTGTGAGAGTGATGTATATATATAGGCAAGGTGTGTATATGTGTGCGCGTGTGTGTAACGAAAAAAGGGGGGGGTTTAAGGAAAAAGGACTCCAGCTGAGGGGAAGATGGAAGAGTGGTACCGCGGAGACAGGCGTGGGAAAACCCAACGACACGCGACGGTCCCAGGAACGGGCGGGAGGTCTCGTCAGGTCCAAGGGCGAGGTGTATGCAGCGCGTATGCAGCGCGAGCCGGCGCAAGTGCGTGTGTGGGCGTGCCTGCGAGTATGCGCGTAAGTATGTATGTGTGTGGATGTGTGAGTGTGTCTGTGTGTATGTCTGGGTGGCAGTGTGTCCGATGAATGTATGTGAGTATGTGTGTATGTATGTGTGTGCATAGATGTATGTCCGTGTGTGTGTGTGTGTGTATGTGTGTGAGTGTGTATGTATGTACGTGTGGGTGTGGGGAAGTGTGTGTATGTGCATGTGTGTGCGCGTACATACAGGTGTGTGAGTGAGTGTGTGTGTGTGTATGTATGTGTGAGTGTGTATGTATGTGTGTGTCGGATGCATGTATGTGTATGGGTGTATGCATGCGTGTGTGTATGTATGTATGTGTACGTGCGTGTGTGTGTGTGTATGCATGTAGGTGTGCGCGTGTGCATGCATGCATGCATGTGCGTGTGTGTGTGTGTGTGTGCATGTGTGTGGGTATATATGTATGTGCGTATATGTGTGTGTATGTGCGTACATGTGTGTGTGTGTGTATGCATGTGTGTGTATGTAGGTGTGTAGGCGTGTGTGTATAGGTGTATGTATGTAAGTATGTGTGGGTGTGTCCGTGTATGTGTGTGTATGTATGTGTGTGTATGTAGGTGTGTGGGCGTGTGTATATGTGTGTGTATGTAGGTGTGTGGGCGTGTGTATATAGGTGTATGTGTGTATGTCTGGGTGTGTCCGTGCATGTTTGTGTGTGTGTGTGTATGCATGTGTATGTGGGTGTGTGTGTACGTGTGTAATGTATGTGTGTATGCGTGTGTATGCGTGCGTGTGTGTATGTAGGTGCGTGTGTATGTGTGTGGGAGTGTAGGTGTGTGTGTGCGTGTGCGTGTTTATGTTGGTGTGTGCGTATGTGAGTGTGAGTGTATGGGTGTTTGTCATGCATGTGTGTGCGCGTGCAGGTGAGTGTGTGTGTAAGTATGTGTGTGTGTATGTTTGTGTGAGTGTGTAAGTGTGTATGTCTTTGTGTGTGTATGTGCGTATAGGAGTATGTGGGTATGTGTGTATGTATGTATATGGGTGTATGTATGTATGTATGTGTGTGTGCATGTGTATAAGTATATGTGTGTGTGCGTATGTGTGTACATGTGTATGTGTGTGTGTTTATGTATGTGTGTATGTATGTGTGTAGGCGTGTGTGTGTAGATGTATGTATGTCTGGGTGTGTGTCCGTGTGTGTTAGTGTGTGTGTGTAGGTAGATGTGTGTGTCTGAGTGAGGGTATGGCTGTGTAGGTGTGTGTGTGTATGAATGTAAGTGTGTGTGTATACAAGTGTAATGTATGTATGTAGGTGTGTGTGTGTGTGTGTATGTGTACGTGTGCGTGTGTATGTGTGTGTGTGTATGCGTGTGAGTGTGAGTGTATGGGTGTATGTCTGTGTGTGTGTATGTCTGAAGTAGGTATGTATGTGTATGTATGTATGTGTGTGTGTGTGCAGGTATGTGTGTGTATGTGTGTGTGTGAGTAGGTGTGCGTGTATGTATGTGGGTAGGGATGCATGCGAGTGTGTGGGTATGTATGCATACATGCGTACGCGCACATCCGAAGCACGCCCACACGCACAAAGCGCGCTCACGCACACAATGCACAAGCAGTACAACGCAAGCCCAAGGGGCCGACCAAGCCCCCAGCGCGCGCCAAGGCGCGCGAGCGCAAAGGCCCTCGAACACCCCGCTACGCGGGAACCGAGGATCCATCAGCCAAAACCGGAAAGCAGAAAAGAGGGGGGGCTGCCTGGATGCAAAAAGGTGTATGTGTGTGTGCATTCAGTGTAAGGGTGTGCATGTGTGGGCAAGTATGTATGTATGTGCCTAGATGTATGTTTGCATGTGTGTGTGTGAAGTATGTACGTGCGGTGTGTGTGTGTGTGAGTGTGTGTGTATGTATGTGCGTATGTATGTGTGTGTGTATGTGTGTATGTATGTCTGTGTGTGTGTGTGTGTGTAAGTATGTATGTGTGTGCGTATGTATGTATGTGTGTGTGTATGTGCATGTTGGTTTGTATGTTAGTGTGTGCTAGTATGTCTGTAAGTGTGTGTGATTAAATGTGTGAAGGTATGTACGTAGATGGGTCTACGTATGTGTGTGTGTGAACAGGCGTGTGGGAGGTAGGTGGTTGGGTGTGTGTGGGAGGTAGGTGGGTGGGTGTGTGCGTGTGGGAGGCAGGTGGGTGGGTGTGTGTGGGTGGTGTGCAAAAAAAAAAAAAAAAAAAAAAAAAAAAAGATCTCAAGAGGAGGGAGCTGTGTTAAGTCCGTGTGGGGTGGTAGTTTGTAGGGTGAAGATGTAGCGTTGCTCCAAGTGGAGCCTGGAAAGTGGGCGACCTTGGTGGGGGGCGAGACCAAACACTGAGATGTCATCTAGGGAATGGCCGGCCGAGCGGAAGTGGCGTGCGACGGGAGAAAGAGAGTGTAGGCGAACGTCCCTTAAGTGCTCAGTGAAACGGTCGGACAACCGGCGTCCCGTCTGTCCTACATACAGCATCCCGCATAGGTTGCATTTAATGCAGTAAATAAGGCCAGACGAGGTGCACGTAAAAGAGTGCCTAATGCGTACAGTGTGCAGGTTGGAGCCGGTGACAGCGGTGGTGTTGGTGATGAAGGGGCAAGTGTTGCAGCGGGATCTAGAGCAAGGGAATGATCCGTGTGGGGCTGAGGGGGAAGGAGAGAGGGTGCTGTGGACCAGGAGGTCACGCAGATTGCGGGCTCGTTTGAAAGAGGACAGGGGTAGGTTAGGGAAAATGGGGCGGGTGGTGGGATCAAGCTGGAGGCGACGGAAGGCACGTAGTATCTTGCGACGAAGGGGTAGGGTAGAGGGGTGGAAAAGGAGGGGGAAGGGGGTGCGATTGGGGGGTGGGCGGGGGGAAGGAGACAGGGCGGTAGTGCGGTCGATGCGACGGGCGCGGGTGAGGGCATCAGAGAGGAGTATGGGTGGGTAACCTCGGAGTCTGAACATGCGGGCCAGGTATTGAGATTGGGTCTCGAAATCCTGGTCGCGGCTGCACAAACGTCGGAGGCGGAGGAACTGGGAGTAGGGGATGGCTCGTTTGGTGTGGAAGGGGTGGGAGGAAGAGAAGTTGAGATAGAGGTGGGAATCCGTAGGTTTAAAAAAGGCGGTGGTGGTGAGAGATCTGGAGGGGTGATCGATGCGGAGAGAGATGTCAAGGAAGTTGACAGAGGTGTTGGAGATGGTGGAGGTGAATTGAAGGGAGGGGTGAAAGTTGGAAAGGAAAGAGATGAATTGGCAGAGAAGTTCACGGGAAAGGGAGGTGGCACCTACGCAGTCGTCGATATAGCGACCGTATAGTTCGGGGGTCGGCCCAGAGAACTGGGAGAACACTTGGGCCTCAATGTAGCCAAGAAAGAGATTGGCGAAATTGGGGCCCATCCTAGTTCCCATCGCGACCCCGGACACCTGTTGGTACGTTTCCCCGGCGAACGTGAAGCAATTGAGGGTGAGGACGAGCTCGGCCAAACGGAGAAGGGTGGGGGTGCTGGGGGTGGGGTCGGGACGACGGTCGAGGAAGTGTTGGAGGGCTAGGAGACCGTCATTGTGGGGAATCACTGTGTACAGGGATTTTACATCTAAAGTGAAGAGGAGGTGTGAGGGGCTGGAAGGGAAGGAAAAGGAATTGAAGAGACGGAGGGCGTGGTTGGTGTCGTGTATGTGGGATGGGAGGGCTGCGACTAAGGGGGACAGGATGCGGTCGAGGTATAGGGAGATGAGTTCAGTGGGGCAATTACAGGCAGAGACTATGGGACGGCCAGGATTAGAGGGTTTATGGATCTTGGGAAGGAAGTAGATGGTGGAGGTGCGGGGTGTGCGGACGATGAGGTTGGTGGCGGTGAGGGGGAGAGCGGAGGAGGAGATGAGGTCGTGGATGGTGGAGGACACTCGTTGTTGGTAGGAGGAGGTGGGATCGGAGGGGAGGAGGCGATAGAAGAGTGGATTTTGAAGCTGGTTGAGCGCTTCCTCCCTGTATAGGTCCGCGCGCCACACTACCACTGCCCCGCCTTTGTCCGCCGGTTTGATGACAATGTCATCACGACGGCGGAGGTGGCGAAGGGCAATGGATTCGGCCCGAGTGAGGTTGGCTCGGCGGGGTCTTGGTTCAAAGTTGAAACGGTGGACCAAAGCGTTGCAGTCATGTACAAACGAATCTAGGCTACTATATATATATATATATATATATATATATATGTAGAAATATGTGTGTGTATATATATATATATATATATATATATATATATATATATATATATATGTGTGTGTGTGTGTGTACTTGCAGACATACCCGGCATTGCTGGGGATAAAAACGGGAAAGTTGGTATATAATATATTCGAGTCATTTTGAAACAGGTGATATGGGAAAGTGCAACATTGACAACAAAACATTTGTAGAGTAAATGCTGGGCTAATTCGACTAAGCAACATGCTATGTGTCCGTTTGGAGTGTTTCAGGCCCTAACCTGTCATGCAAAATTGGAGGTGGGTTTTGTGTGATTTTTGAACGTACCGAAAAGCTGTCAGTGGATATACTCTCATTTGCAGCAGTGTGCGCTGTGTCTAACACGACCCATCATCGGAAATTTGACACCACACGTCGGGTTTCTTGTCCTACATCACTCATAGAGTAAATTTAGACGAACTGTGGTTGTTCATTCGCGGGTACCAGGGAACCATTGAGGGGATAGAGTTGCCATTGAACTTTGACGTCGGCGTAAATTCATGTTTATCTATCTTCTTAGATTCACCAAAAGATGTCAATTGAAATGCAAAGTTGTATTGTCTGATATTGTTCAGAAAATCCTTTGACTGGATTGAAGCGCCTTCTAGAAGATTCCTAAGGGGTTGAGATGGTAGTGTTGGCAATGATACCTGTCCGAATATGTTGTCATCTATTGCATTGTTTTAAGTTCTAATCGATTATAAATACCCTGAAGTTCTATTTATATGATGCTATTTCTATTTTTTCACAGAACCGTTTCATCTCCAAGAAATCTCTCGACGATAAACCTGATGATACACCAAGTAAGAACTAATTTTATAGCTAAAGTCTTTTACCCGTGTCTCCTTAACTAATGATTTATAATTTTAGCAACTTTGAATTAGTTCCACATTACTATCCATCTGTCCACAATAATATATACTAAGACACTTGCCTGAAATAATTTCAAAATATATTCTACTTTACAAGAATTTCCTAAATAAAATATTACTCTAATATACTATGATAATTATTGTGTGTATATGAGTACATATGCAGCGCTACGTCGAGAATTGTACCAAGCCCTCTTCATCTGAGAATCAAATGCCCGAGCTGTCGCTTCACTGCGTTTATATCTACAATTCAGCATTCTGTCCACTCTTGTGCTTCCAATAATTCGTGAATAGAAACCCGAAATAATTATGTTCCACTTTCCTACAAAGTCGGTATTTGTCAACCCTGCCTTGGTGTACCCGGCAGCCAATCCATTCAATGCACGTTGTTGGTGACAATCAGATGAATCACGTAGCAGCATGTCGTCTACAAATAACAGTCGACCGATCACGTAGAGATGAATTAGGAATCCTCTACCACAATGGCTGCGCATATTCAACCAGATCACAAAAAAGAATGTGAGATGGGGCACTAACAATGCACACTTCAACTAAGTGAAACATTCACGTTGAAAACTTTCGACTTTTACATAAATACAATAATTTGAACATAAGTACTTTATGGCAACCAGTATTTGCCCATTAAACTCACCTTCATGGTAAACCATCCGCAACATGCCCCATGGCACGTGATCTTGTGCCTTTTCGTGGTTTACAGCGTATAAACCTTGGAAATATTTCAGTGTTTGCTGGAAGATCTGTCTTTGGACGACTCTCTGGTTGGGTGTACTGCGTCCCGGACAGTAATCTTGGGCACGACATTTTACCTACTTATCGTTTCCTGACATCTAGTGTAGACTTTTCTATAATTAGAACACAATCTTTGGTCTCTGTTTGAAAAAATTGTGATTGTCACCCCATATTACCATTGCCTTGGTGTGTTTTCCACAGGTCCCATCCACCTAGCATACATTGGTCACTCAGAGAATACCATTTGTATTTAAGGTTTCTAAAATATAAAGCCGAACGTCCTTATCACCAGCAGCTTTACCACTTTTAAGTGAATTTAGCTCAAATAAGCGTTCAACCGAAGAAGAACCTGCCGAATAAAATAATACAATCACGAATCCATTTCGATGTCCAACTTCATTCAGGATGGTCACTCTCAATTTGGATGCAAAAGTCTCCACAATTTTATATCTGATCCCAGCATCCACAGCGGCTTCCAACTGTAGTCTGTAGGTCGCACTGGACTTACCAATTTCCAGTGTTCGGCAGACTGTACGAATTTTCAGGTTTTCAGACATTTAGGTAGTGACGAGTTGACAACTCCACCCCTTCCTTTTACCCGAACGTTCAGCAAAGAGTGAAAGATGACCGAAATCTATCAAAAATCTCTGTCACCAACTATGTCTATACCAGGCACCCTTATAAATATCCCTGTCTTAAAATAATATCTATACCATAGAGAGGAGTGTGTGTATCCTGCACTGAAGGCTGCTATGACCTCTCCATTAAGTTCACTGACGACATTCCTTCCAATCAATCCTTCTCACAGTTATCAGTGCCAAGGTGTGCACTGAAGTCTCCTTGCAGGACAAATGACTTTACCCCAAATGTATCTAAAGCTGAGGTGAATTTGCTTAGGAAGGATTTGTATTTGACCGCAATGTTTGCTGCATATACTTACAGCGGCCACAGTGGTCCTTCATATTCAGCCTTAGCTTCAAGAGGTGAACCCTCACACCTAGTAGGTTTCATTCCATAATACAGTCCGAAAGCTGGGGATTGAGAGTATCCTAATCCCACCTGTGCAGACATTGTTGGCACCACAGTTGCGTAGTGGACTTTCAAGCCTATATCCAAGTGTACGCTATCGGAGAAACGGAAGTTTGTAGAGGAGACACCGATTATATCTTACAGGCAGATTATATCTAACAATTTCGACAGTTTAATTCTCAATTATTAAAGATTGTTCCCTTCTTCATCTGCTTTGATTTCCTGAGACCGTCAATTTTGTGCTCCCACCTCACGCACCCCAGATTAAGTTGCTGGCTTCTTACTGGTTGCACCGGTATTGGGTGGGTTGTGCTATACATTTATCGAACGGACTCCTCTACTCGAGATCCGGATGCGATGTCTTTTAACTAAATCGACAAATGATGCGGTATGGTTGTTATTTTCATATTGTAGTTATGATGGCCTTATTTGCGCCGAGCTCCAAACTGATATTTGTAATTGACCGATGAATATTCGCACCTGGCGAATATTTTATCATTATTCTATTGAGTTTTATCATTATTCTATTGAGAAGTATATATTCTCATACCCAAGATTACGTATCATACATACATCCGTTCTTAGCGGAGACCGATACACATTCTGATATTCTGATATTAATCTCTCAAATCTTTGACATCAACGTCAACAACAGGCTCAACAGACAAATGTCTTTTTTCTTTCTTTACAATTTATTCTTATTATTTACATCTTTCGTTCTGACTTTCATTCATTCACTCGTTCTTTCTTAACTTCTATATTTCTCTCTTCTCCATCAATTCCTTCCCATCCAACATCCTACTTTGTAAATGATCCCCCAATTCTTTCTCTTAAACTACTTTACTTCATTTTAATATCACAGAACCCGGTCTCGGATCATTGTATACCCGGTGGGGCAGAACAACTTGTCCTCCTTATTCGAAACTTGTATATGACGGTTAGTATACTTTATATTTCTCACCTCTCATTCTCTTTTTGTCTTTCTCTTGTTCACTTTTTATACCTCTCCTTCTCTCTTTTTGTTGCCTCTCTTTCTCTCTCACCCTCTCTCTCACGCACATGCAACCACACTCACCCTTTCTCGGGTTGTCTGACATAAAACTTCTCATATCCTCTTATGATGTGTCACGTTTCAAACGTATATACCTGTAGACTATACAGACACTACAAAAGACTGCTTACTCCTTTGTAGGTATTTGGTCAAATCAGAATATTATATGTTGTCTACTACGGACCAAGTGAAAAGGATGCTAACTGGTGGTCAAGTGTACTGGCTACGGATGGTGGTATTGTACGTGAGTGACCAGAGCTGAAAAGTGGCCACTTGACTATCAGTAACAAGAGTGCCCAATGATCGTAGGTGTGGGCTAAATTGAATAGAGTCTATTAGAATTGATGACAGTGACTGTAAATGGTTAATGGAATGTACGCACAATGTAGAATGAGGACTGGACAAGCCACATACTGTAACTGATGGAAAAAGCTAAGGACTTTATTCATTAAGTAAAATAGAGAGAGACTAAATATTAGTGAGAGAACACAACAGAGTACAGAATGCACTTCTATTCTTCTCCGCCTCACCGAAATCGTCCTATCGCTAAAACCTTGCTCTTTTCATGCACCACATCACCTCATTAATTATCCAGTATATATTTGTAAGGTAATTCCGAAACTTCCAATTCAAAATTGCTGCTACAAACAGCTTCCCCAGTCAACCTCACATTCCTTTAAAAATGCTCTGAATCTGCTGTCTATAAACCTTACACGTATCATTTATCGGTCGCCCACTCCGCCGTCCATTCATCTTAAGCACTATGCCATCACTGAACCTCACGACTTTTCCTCCCACCTCGTTTCTGTGTATTGCATGAAAAAAAGTCTGTGTGATCATAACGTCTATGTAAGCCTGATTCCTCCGAGTCTAAACGAGAGGTTTAGCCACTGACTCTCGTTTGATCGACTAAACAACATTTCATCGACGGTTACCCACCACTTCTCTGCATCTCGTCGTCTCCCGTATTGTCCTACTCAAACCTCCTACACTTTCCACCACCCAAAATATCCCCGTTCACACGTGAACATCGTTTCTATTTTGGATAAACACGAGTGCATGCGTTATAAAATATCTTTCTTTTTCTCCATCTGGTGACATCCACCGAAAGACACCTACCCCATGCAAACATACATAATAATCCACGTCGTAACCACAAATAGGTACCCGTATACACACAACATATATATACATATATATATTTATAGGCGCAGGAGTGGCTGTGTAGTAAGTAGCTTGTTACCAACCACATGGTTCCGGGTTCAGTCCCACTGCGTGGCATCTTCGGCAAGTGTCTTCTGCTATAGCCTCGGGCCGACCAATGCCATGTGAGTGGATTTGGTAGACGGAAACTGAAAGAAGGCTGTCGAATATATGTATATATATATATATATTTGTGTGTCTGTGTTTGTCCTCCACCATCGCTTTACAAACGATGCTGGTGTGTTTACGTCCCCGTTTCTTAGCGGTTCGGGAAAAAAAGATCGATAGAATAAGTACTGGGTTTACAAATAATAAGTCCCGGGGTCGAGATGCTCGACTGAAGGCGGTGCTCCAGCATGGCCGCTATAAAATGACTGAAACAAGAAAAAGAAAAAAAGAGTACATATATATATATATATATATATATATATATATATATATATATACATATGATGAGAAGGCAAACGCACAGCTACGATCTCATACATACCTCAACACACTGCTTACACACATAAACACTAACACATACACCACAATTCGTTCACACGCGACTAAACATGACTTCTTTTAAGTGAAAAATTGTAATGAATGTTTCTGTTATTTCATATATAATTTTGCTTAACATCTTTTTTACTTGATTTATTCTTACCAATTCTAGGTGTGGTTGGTGGACAATTTTATTCTCATACTGGTGGCGGAAGTAATCTCTTGTGTCTACCCAACGATCCCATTTGGGCCAATTATACTACAGAAGTTGAAGAAGGAGGTTACATTTATGGTAGTGAATATGAACTAAATTTTTACCCAACTAATAAACTCTTTTCTTTTGCTAACGCTGAATCAATTCATGAGCACAACGTTCCGTGCGCTGTCTGTTTGACACGACAACCTGCTGTCGTTATGATGTTACCAGCCAGGACAAAGTGTTACCCTGGTTGGACGATTGAGTATTCGGGATATTTGATGACCGAGTATTATAAGCATAAGGGCAGACATGAGTATGTGTGTGTGGACTACGCACCAGAAGCTGATCCAGCAGGTTACAGAAACGAAGATGGAGCTCTATTATATTTCGTTCAGGCTGCTTGTGGTTCATTGCCATGTCCACCGTATGTCAATGGTCGAGAATTAACCTGCGTTGTGTGCAGTAAATACTGAATAGAAGTTTACATTCGTTTTTATACGAAAATTTATGTCGGCGAATCATAAAATATAATATAATAAAGCAACATATACGTTTCTTGTAATTGTGTTTCGCAATATTTTATCCGACTAATATATGTCGTTAAATAAGTTTCTGCTACAAGTTTTCAGAAAATATTCAAAACGAAACAACAGAGAAGTCATAGAATGTGACAAATAGCTTAACAGAACGATGTAATCCTCGGGGAATGATTCTAGAATACATCGTATGAGGTTCAGTTTATCAAATTTAAAAGTTGAAATAAAATAATGATTCGTTTAAACGTGTGTTGTATTCCGTCTTAAAATGAAAACAATCCCCAAATGAAACACCTCCGTACAAATATATCACCCTTTCATGATCAATCTTCAGAAAACACGATAAAAGCTTATAACTAACATCACTAAATCATGATGGTTTAATAAAAAAAATACTCCCATACGAATCATTGTAACTACAATCGATGCGATGAAAGCTCTGCAATCCAATCGCGGATATTACCAAATAAAGGATATTTGATATCCACTGAAGAAATACCACAAAATGTTGACTACCAAACTACTTGTCAGGTTACTAACACATTGAAGTGTTCACGAAACACTTTCGACAAGGTTACAAGTACACGTCCCACGATCAACTATTTTTCAACCTACATTCACATATTCCCGCTTTTCTATGAAAATCACAAGCACAAAACCACGCGTCACATTACACACGCAGCCTCTCATCGTTCCCTGAACACTGATGTGCCAAAATAAAATATGAAACCACCAAGAAATATGAGTAGACTTCAGGAACAGCATCAACCGAATCTACAGCAACACCACAAAACATCGAGTTCAACAAATTATCTCCGTCTGTAACATAAAAGTATCAAACTCGCAGAAGTGGATCTTGCTTCGAGATACATGCATACAATAACTGTAACACACATAAACGACTTAGTAAGGAAAGGAACACCACTTATAAAATATACATTAGGTGGAATCAGTGCAACATGTTGAGTGTTTCACACTATACCCAGCATGATTGCTCCTTGTATGTGGGAGTTTGTAGAATGGCTGCCACATAAACGAAGGTATCCGTGGAAAGAGGGATCTGTGGGTGGCAGCACGTTTTTTGTCCGATTCATTGCGTGCCATAAGAATGCTCGATTGTGAAAAAGCTAGAGAAAAAGAATAATAATTAAGTAACATGAAAGCACGAAATGCAAATTGACAAATGAATATATGGAAACATTCAACATGGCGTTTCCAGTGAACAGTATTAGCGCTCAGTATTAGGCATAAGCAATTTTTAGGTTCGTTAAAATGTGCTAATGGCATATTTCAAACTCTAAACGCAAATTCTGTGCAGAAAGCGGAAAAAACAGCATATCAGTCCAGTGCTGCTCCCTATCGGGTGCCAGTTTAGCCGTTATCAAAAGAAAATACCGAAGAGGGGAATATCTGGACAAACTTAAAGCCATAGCTTTAACTTAAACATAGTCAACAACAACGAGTAAGTGACGCCATTAGAGCGCCAGGCTGGAGTCTGTCGTGAGTTACCTCCCTTCGGTATTTCTCTTTCATAAATACTTCGCTAGAGGAGTTGACTTCAACCTTGTGCCCCAACAGTAACTGCGGTCGCTCGAACGTGACCGCATTTTTCCGCATATATATATGTGTGTGTGTGTGTCAGTGTGTGTGTAGGAGTGTGTGTGCACCAGTGTGTGTGTGTGAGAGTGTGAGTGTGTCAGTGTGTCAGTGTGTGTCAGTGTGTGTGTGTGAATGGGTGTGAGTGTGTGTGTGAGTGCATGTGTGATTTTCAGTGTGTGCGTATGTGTGTACGTGTGATTGTGTGTGTATGTCAGTGTGTGTCTGTTTAGTGGTGTTTGTGTAAGTTTGTGTGTGTGTGTGTGTGTGTGTGCCTGTTCACCAGTGTGTGTGTGTGTGAGTGTGTCAGTGTGTGTGTGTGTCAGTGTGTGTGTGTCACTGTGTGTATGTGTGTACGTGTGTTTGTGTGTGTATTACAGTGTGTGTCTGTTTATGTGTGTGTGTCAGTATTTGTGTATGTCAGTGTATGTGTGTGTGTGAGTTTGTGTGTGTGTGTGTGTGTCTGTGTGTGTGTGTGTGTGTGTGTGTGTATGTGTGTATGTGTGTCAGAGTGTGTATGTGTGTGTGTATGTTAGTGTCTGTGTGTATGTGTGCCAGTGTGTGTGTGTGCATGTATGTAAGTGTGTGCGTGTGTTTGTGTGTGTGAGTCTGTGTATTCGTCGGTTGAACGAAATACTTCCCACACTGAATATTAAAACTGTTTCCCAATAATAACAAATAAAATTAAATAACAACATTAGTAAATAAATATATCATAATATATCCAGAAACAGGAATCATTTCACTTTACACGTGTCTCTCATTATTCAAAATATTTTGCTAATTATTGTGTGACAATATCAAACCATCTCTTTCCAATAATTAAACCTGTCAGACAAGTTCACACCCGCTTTTACAGTTCCACCAATCGCATTGGTTCATAAATTTACGGTAAGATCTATGCCAGAGCTGGGTTTTTGTGCGCTCAATAAATACGTGGAATTCAGTTACAGGTCTTCAGCTTAAACCTCGCATCTCGATCTTTTGTTGAAGCCACACGAAGTATCACTTACGACCGACAACTGTCACCAGAATGGATTTCGCACAACTGTCCAGGAATATTTCGCAGCGTTATTCCATTTCTTCTCTCATAGCTTTTGGGGTTCTTCTCGTTCTGACGATCGTGATTCTTCATCAAGATTCTAGAATAGGAAAAATGGAAGAGAAATCGAAAACGGTAAGTCATGGATTTTGTGTTAATATATGTATGTCTTTATGTATTTATATATGCATGTATGTATGTATGCATTTACGTATGTATGTATTAATATGTGGATGTATGTACGTACGTACGGATGGATGGATGGATGTAAGGATGTATGCATGAATCACGTACATATGTTCCTATGGAGCACACACACACACATAAGATCACACACGTAATCACACACGAACACACAGGCGCACATACCTAAATATACATATATATACATATACGTATATTTGTATATATAACATACATATGTTTGAATATATTAGTGCG